>NW_026015205.1:0-29942 GCF_020379485.1 Brassica napus
GGGAACAGTCTAATGCTTGATCTCTTCTGGAGCAACCCTTGGGTTGTTCTAAATGACTGTTCCATGTTGAATCCTTCAAAACAGCATCTGACTTCCTGAAACTCTCTCCTTTACTCTTTCACCTGTTCCCAACCTGGAATGATGTAAATTAAACACGAATTAGGACTGAAAATGAGCTCAAAGTGCACATGTATTGGTATTAAAAACACCACATATCAATTCCCCCAGACTTAGATCCTTGTTTGTCCTCGAACAAGACCAAGCCTCAAGAGCAGGGAGAAAGGTTTGAAGGAGCGGGAACTCGCTTTGTCTAAATAACCATGCCCTTACCACACATCTCTGAACCATACAAGCTGTAGAATCAGATCGCACACCCTTACCAGAACACCCCACGATTGCTGTTCGAAGATCAGCTCCGTACTCTATATCTCATACCTGAAAAGGTTGCACTATCGAGACAAAACTCCCTTAAGGATCATTTAAGAACAGCGTGAGCTTCTCATTACAAGCACTATTCAGGGTAGACGGGTTGATAAGGAATAGGCTGTTTTACGGTGGAGCTGAGAGTGTTTGGTGGTTACCGTGTTTGAGTGCATGCAGGATATCGCGCAAAATAGCAAGAGAGGACGGATCTGTTGAAGCCCACAACCCTTACTCATCTCTGCCTCACGGATTAGGTTGTTCTACAATGTGGATCAATCGTGCCACTGTTCTCCAGCTCTTGACTTCTTTTCATTCCTCCAAAATCTGCACCCACTTCTTGCTCACCCTTTTCCAGCAGCATGCATCTCGAATCTTCCCTCTCCATCATAAATAAATTAAAGCATTTTTTTTTTTTTTTTTTTTTTTGAATAGAGATGGAGAGAGGTATCGGGACGAATGATTTGCAGCCGCTGGGGGTCTATCCTCTGTTTCTCACGGGGTGCCATTGTTCCATGCGCTTTCGACTGTTCCTTTCTTTAAGGATTGATCTTGTCGACTGTTCTCATGCGCTTTGACTGTTCCTTTCTTTTGGATTGATCTCGTCGACTGCTCTGAGTGTCAGGCGTTAACGAGTAAGGGGTTGTGTCAATCCTATCCTCTCCGGCCTTTTTGCACATATCTGCACATATGACTTTGAAAAACAGAGTGCATGAGGGTGAAAATAAAGGCTTAGGTAGAAGGTTGGAACTAGCTAAAAATGAGCTAGCCGCTCAGGATCAGCAAGATTGGTAAAAAGAATAAGAAGTCCTGAGCGTTGGTCTCGTTTCCCTGATCTAGTGCCCATAACAAGAAGAATTTCAGTCAAGATTAGGTTCAAGTTAGGAGGAGTTGAGTCTACCCAGTGTAACCTGATCGGATGAGAGCTTCTGGAGAGTCAAATGAGATGGGTCGAAGGGTGTTCCAGGTCCAAGTATGGGCTCTTTCATCACTGCTAAGGTCACTGGATAAGAATGTTAGAGCACGAGGTGGTTAAAAGAATATATCACAAGGTCCTCATTCCCACAAGAGTTTTAACTGACTCGATCCTAAACTGACTCGATAAAACATCCAAATGACGCAAGGACTGACTCAAAAACAAAGAAATAGAGTTTCAGCACACAGTGCTTCCCCCAGACTTAATCGACACCATCCCTGGTGGAAATGAAACTGAGGTCAGCCAAAAAGCAACACAGCATAAAACATTAAAAATAAAAATAACAAGTTCAGATGGATAGAACAATGGATAGAGGATAGTCCTTGCGGACTCAGTCGGACTCGCCGCTCTCGGCTGGGTCAAGGGATCGCCTGTTGCGCGAGCGATGAACCTCTTCTGAAGAAGGACCAGTTCCCATGGGTTCCTTGCCGGGACGGTGAGATCTTGGTGGGCGATCTGTCGTGGACTGGCGCTGGTCGCTCCCTCCAATGCATCCCCCAGTGATGAGGTGGAGTATCCTCCGCATGAGGCTGTTGTTCTTTCGCTGCGAGTCCACCATCCAGCGTCTGTAAGCGTGATCATCGGTTACATCAGCGAGCTCTCCGAGGTCGTACGATGGGTCGGCTTCAGGGGTGACGTCCTCAACATCATCCATGTTTTCATCAGGGACCGCAGCACGTGGATCAGTGCAAAGGAGCTCGGGGGGAGGAAGAAACCGTATGTTCTCAAACACACTGAACCTGGTGATCTCGGGGTGAGGCAGTTTGGTGAATAGTTGAGTACCGGCTTTATCGAAAAAGCTGTAGGTCTCTTCATCTCGCATGATGTGGCACGCCATTAGGTACCTGATGTCGAGGTACTGGACCTCCTTGTTGACGCTGTATTTGGTGAGATCAATGCCGAAATGCTTGAAAAGCGGTGTGAGCAGGCTGCCGCTCCTGTCTTTCTTCTTCGAGCCGTGCATAAGGCACTGTCGCCGCTCGCATATCATGGTGATGAAGTTGAAACCGGGATTCGTCTTAACCCTTTGAATGGGAATTCCGGAACCAGAGGCGCGAATTTCATCCTCAATACCAGTGTACAGGGTTTGCAGCTCCCCGTTGGTGACCTTCGATGTCAGATCCTTGGCGAACAGGAGGTTCGAGATGATCTTCGCGATGACACGAAGCGCGGGGTTCCGAATCTGCGACTGGTAGACCTTCCCTGCTGTGAAGTTCCCATTTGCAATGCAGTCCCAAAAGGCGTTAGAGGGAGAGAACTTTTTCGCCACCGCTACCCCCTTCGGTTCAGCGGCCATCTCATAGATTTCATTGAGCTTGTCGAGGGACAAGCGACAGTACTCTCCATCCGCCATGAAAGAGAACGAGCAGTTGGCGTAGGAGGGTGCGTCGGAATCCTCGTAGGTGATCGTGGCCGTGGCGAGCATCTGGCGAACAAGGTCTGGATAGAGCTCGTGCGATGTGTAGCACAGAGGAGCAATCCCGATGGCGTGCAGCGTTTCGAATACATCCTCGTCGATCCCAAGATCAGCCAAAGTTTCTGTGTGGCAGAAACGAGTGGGTAGCATGTCAACTCGGAGGAGGGCGTTGTAACGAGCTGCTGTCCCCTTATCCCACCCCTCGCAATTGAAGTCCAGGAGCAATGGGCTGTCGAGATCAATCAGTTCACCCTCTTGCTCGCGGGGCCATGGGTAGGAGGCGGACGTTTGTTGCTGCACTTGCGGGGGTGGCGTGCTGCACGTGGCTCTCGTTCGCTTGGCGGATTGCTTAGTTCTTGCCATCGAGTTTGTTGCGATTTGGTTGGGATTGTCGGGTCTCTTACCTGTGGAAACTGGTGAAGTGATCTGCAAAAACAGAGAGAACTCGAGATTCCAAACGAATGAGAAGCAAAACCACTTAAAACGGTTGAGAATCAAAGATTTGGTGGTTTGTTTAGAGGAAATCGCAAGTGGGGGATCAGTGTACGGCGGACTGAAAGGGAAAGTGAAGGGTGAAGCCTTAAATAGGCAAAACCCTAACTGTCCCGAAATTATCCTCTTTATATTTTTTTTATTTTTTTTTTTTTTTTTTTTTATGGTCGGAACACTTACCTGGAACAGTCGATGGGTTGTTCTAGCAGAAGAACAGTCCGCTGGTTGTTCTGAGTGAAGAGTCCGATTTTCTTTTTCTGCAAAATAAATTAGAAAAGGAAAAGAACAGACTATGTAGACAATGTATGTACTGACCAGTGGGTTGCCTCCCACCAAGCGCTTGTTTAAAGTCATTAGCTCGACTTGGATCAATCGATCAGGCTGATGGGGGCTCGCTTAGGGGAATCTCTTCTCCCTCTGCGATAGTGGAGTCAGCAAGGTAGTGCTTGACGCGCTGTCCATTCACTACAAACTCGTCCCCTTTTCTGTCTAATAGCACAACTGCTCCGTAGGGTCGAACTTCCTTAACAGTGAAAGGCCCGGACCATCTAGACTTCAACTTCCCTGGGAACAGTCTCAGCCTTGAATTGAAAAGCAAGACCTTATCGTTGGGTTCGAATTGTCTGGCAATGATCCTCTTGTCATGGTAGGCCTTGGTTTTCTCTTTGTAGATTTTGGAGCTTTCATAGGCGAGGTGCCTTATCTCCTCCAGTTCATGAATCTGGATCATGCGTCTCTCGGTCGCTGGCTTGATGTCAAAATTCAGTAGCTTGACTGCCCATGCGGCCTTGTATTCAAGCTCGACGGGGAGGTGACATGCTTTACCATACACAAGGTGGTAGGGGGTCGTTCCTAGCGGCGTCTTGTAGGCTGTTCTGTAGGCCCATAGCGCATCGTCCAGCTTAAGCGACCAGTCCTTTCGTGAAGTGTTGACAGTTTTCTGCAGGATGCTTTTGATTTCCCTGTTGGACACCTCAACTTGTCCGCTCGTCTGTGGATGGTAAGCGGTTGCCACTTTGTGGTTCACTCCATTCTTCCTTAAAAGGCCCTGAAATGCCTTGTTGATGAAGTGTGTTCCACCATCGCTGATTACGACCCTAGGCACTCCGAACCTTGGGAATATGATTGAGCTGAACATCTTAGTCGCCACTTTTGCATCGTTCGTAGGGCTTGCTACTGCTTCTACCCACTTAGACACGTAGTCAACGGCGACAAGGATGTACTCGTTCTTGAAGGACGCAGGGAATGGTCCCATGAAATCGACTCCCCAACAGTCGAATACCTCAACCTCTAGAATGTAATTCTGAGGCATCTCATTCCTTTTGCTGATGTTCCCAAGTCGCTGGCATGCATCGCATCTGGCTACGTAGGCTTGAGCATCCCTGAACATAGTCGGCCACCAGAATCCTGCTTGGAGGACTTTAGAAACCGTTTTGAATGCAGCAAAATGACCTGCGTAAGATGAACCATGGCAGTGGTGCAGAATTCCTGGGATATCTGCCTCTGGAACACACCTTCTGAACAAACCATCCTTGCCTTGTCTGTACAAGAACGGTTCATCCCAAACATAACGCCTAGCTTCTCTCAGGAATTTCCTCTTATCGTTTCCTGTGAACTTAAGTGGTGGCTTTTCAGCAGCTAGATAGTTAGCAATCTCAGCAAACCATGGGAGGTGAGGATATTGCTTTTGGATCAAGGCGACAGGATGTCTCGAGATATGAGAACAATCGGGCGCCTTCCTCGGAGGTTGTTTCGCGATGCTGGAGCAGTCTGATGCGGTTCTTATAGATTGTTCCGCGTAACACAGACCAATCGCGTTGACGTGTTCAACTGGGTGTTCCTCATCAAGAGTTGTGTCGTCCTCAATCTTCATTCTGGATAGATGGTCAGCGACCCCATTCTCGACACCTCTCTTGTCTTTTATCTCTAGATCAAATTCTTGGAGAAGAAGAATCCACCTTAACAACCTCGGTTTCGCATCTTTCTTGGTGAGCAGGTACTTAAGAGCAGCATGGTCTGTGTGCACAATCACTTTAGATCCCACTAGGTAGGACCTAAATTTTTCGAAAGCAAAAACAATAGCCAGAAGCTCTTTCTCAGTTGTAGCGTATCTGCACTGAGCTTCATCCATAGTTTTGCTAGCGTAATAGATCACATGAAGTTTCTTGTCCTTACGCTGCCCAAGTACTGCTCCAACTGCGAAATCGCTTGCATCAGTCATGATTTCAAAGGGTAGGTCCCAGTCTGGTGGCTGCACAACGGGTGCGCTGACTAGAGCTCCCTTGATGGTGTGGAAAGCAGCTAGACACTCACTGTCGAAATCAAATTTGATCTCCTTACAGAGCAGTCTGGTGAGTGGTCTTGCTATCCTCGAGAAATCCTGGATAAACCGTCGGTAAAACCCAGCGTGACCCAAGAAACTCCTGATGGCCTTCACGTTTGCTGGTGGTTGCAAACTCATCATCACTTCGATCTTTGCTTTATCCACCTCAATTCCTTTCTCGGAGATCTTGTGCCCTAGAACAATCCCGTCTGTGACCATGAAGTGGCATTTCTCCCAGTTGAGTACGAGGTGTTTCTCCTCACACCTTTTAAGAACCCTGCACAAGTTTGACAAACAGACATTAAAGGAGCTTCCATAGACGCTGAAATCGTCCATGAAAACTTCCATAATGTCTTCAATCAGGTCAGTAAAGATCGACATCATGCAGCGCTGGAACGTTGCTGGCGCATTGCACAAGCCGAATGGCATTCTCCTGTAAGCGTACGTTCCGTAGGGACATGTGAACGTCGTCTTCTCCTGATCGTCTGGATGGATGGGAATCTGAAAGAAACCTGAATAACCATCTAAAAAGCAGTAATATGGGTGGTTAGCCAATCTCTCAAGCATTTGATCAATAAAAGGGAGTGGGAAGTGATCCTTTCTAGTTGCTGCATTTAATTTCCTGAAATCTATGCACATGCGATGTCCTGTCACTGTCCTAGTAGGGATCAATTCATTCTTTTCATTTGTGATAACAGTGATCCCACCTTTCTTAGGTACAACATGAACAGGACTGACCCATTTACTATCAGAAATCGCATAGATCACACCTGCTTCAAGAAGTTTCATTATCTCTTTCTTAACGACATCTTTTAGATTCGGGTTTAACCTCCTCTGATGTTCAACAGAAGTCATTGATTCATCTTCCAAGTGGATTCTATGCATGCATAAATCAGGCGAAATACCAGGGATGTCAGCTAGCGAATATCCTAATGCCTTACGATATTTTCTAAGCTCGCATAAAAGCAATGCAGTTTCCACATTATTCAGCTCAGCATTCACAATGACAGGATATGTGGAATTCGGACCTAAGAAAGCGTACCTGAGCCCTTTGGGAAGGGGTTTTAGCTCAACTTTGGGAGCCTTGAGCTCGCTCCAGGGATCCTCTGGTTGGTCCGGTTTAGGGGTCGCTCCAGATGGAGTGGTCTCGCACCTGTTGATATCCTCCCCCAGACTTAGACTTGCTACCATTCTCCCCATACTCCTTGCGGAGTCAAGCATCTTGGCATATCCATCTGCATCAATGTTCACCATACTCTGCTCGGCTTCAGCACGCACCAGTGCAAGTTCCAGTGGGTCTTCGGTAAGAATCTCCTCGATCATTCCTTCTTGTGGTTGGAGCGGATCAACCCCTTCATTGACCTCAAAGGTTTGTCCATCCAACATCGGCTTCTTTAGCAACTCATCCATTTCGAATTGCATAACTATGTCCCCAAGATTCAGATCAATCTTTCCCTGTCGCACATCAATGATAGCTCCGACAGTACATAAGAATGGTCTTCCCAAGATGAGGGGGTCCTTAGACTCTTCTTCCAATTCCAGAACAACGAAGTCTGCTGGAACAGTGGTGTTCCCTACTTTCACTTGGAGATCCTCTAGAATACCAACAGGAGATTTGACTGATCTGTCTGCGAAAACCAAGGACATCTTAGTTGGTTTGAAGTGCGTGTATCCGAGTCGTAAAGCGACAGAGTAGGGCATTAGATTCACGCTAGACCCAAGATCCACCAAGGAGCAGGCGAAAACTGTCTTCCCAATCTGAATAGAGAGGACAAATTTGCCGGGATCTCCTCGTTTTTTTATTTGCCTGTTCTGAAGCACTGCGCTGCATTCCTTGGAAACTGTCATGAACTCGCTCTCGTCTGATATTTTCCCTGAGATCAACCCCTTCATAAAGCTACGCATGGAGGGCATCATCTGAATCGCATCCATCAGGGGAAGTCGGACGGTTAGATCTTCCAGCATCTTCCTGCATTTTATTTCCTCCTTGTCCTTACGAGTGACCTTCGCTGGAACAGGGTAAGGGACTTTTGGAATGTATTCGCGAGGAGGAACAGCCTCTGGAATCGGGCGCACTGCTTCAGCCGGTTGTTCTGAGCGTGGCGAGGCTGTTTCGACTACCGGCTCTGTATTCCCCTCATCTGCTTGGTCGGCTAGCGGTTGCTCTGACTCTTTCTGCTTGCCTTTCTCAGCCGCGGTGAACCTTCTCCTTTCTGGCTCGGAAAGTTGCTTCCCGCTTCTTAGCTGAACCGCATTGCACTCCTTGGGGTTTTTGTCTGTTTTACCAGGTAGAGTACCTTGCTGTCTCTTGACACTCTCGGCAGTCTGAGCTATCTGAATGTCCATCTGTCTCATATGGCTTGCGACATTATCATATTTGGTGCTCAGGTCTCCGAACATATGGTTCATCCTAGTATTGATCTCAGTGGTGACCTGGTTCAGCGCTTTCCCTTGGAGCTGTTGTCCTTGGAGGAGTTGCTGCAGCATGGTTTTAGTTTCATCTTGCGGAACAGCGACAGGGGTGGAGGTAGCGACTTGAGTGTTCTGGTGGTTCTGTATTTGAGGCTGATTGCTCTGCGGTTGGCTTAGAACATATGTTCGGGGCTGATAGTTCTTCTGATATCCCGAATACTGGCCCTGGTTGTTCTGCGCCGGATCAACTTGTTTGTCCTGCTTAGGCCAGAAGAGTTGTGGATTGTTCCTTACGTTAGGGTTTGGGTGATAATTCTTCAGCTGCCACCCTTGTCCATTTACGTAACTCACTTCCTGCTGATCGTCTCCTGCCTGCTCAGCTTCAAACGCCTTATCCCCCGCATTTTTCTCAGGAGTTGCTTCTTCCATTATGAAAACCTGGCTCTGGTTTCCTTTCAGCAGTTGGTCCATCTTCGCCGCTATATCGTCTATGCTGTTCACACTTTTAGAGCGATCATGCTCTTTGTTCTTGTTGAGTGAACTAGAAGCCATGTTCTCAATCAGCGCGAATGCACCAGGAGTGGTCTGAGTCATGAAATCTCCGTTACTAGAGGAATCAAGGGTGTTCCGGTACTCATAGCTCACTCCATCGTAGAACACCTCCAATATGTAATCGTCATCAAACCCGTGGTGTGGACATTCCCTCTGGTACTCTTTATACCTCTCCCAAGCTTCATAAAAGGGTTCATCAGATTTCTGCTTGAAGTTGGAGATTCTATGCCTTAGAGCCGCGGTTTTGGATTTTGTGTAGAAGTGGCTCAGGAATGCTGATCGAACCTGGTCCCATGAGGTTAGAGAACCGGTTGGGAGAGATTGCAGCCAACGTGCGGCTTTCCCTTCGAGAGAAAATGGGAACAGCGTGCACTTGACGTAATCCGGTGGCACTCCATTTGAGCGAGAGAAATTGCAGATCCTCTCAAAGGCCTCTATGTGGTCCATTGGTATGTCTGAAGTGAGGCCACTGAATGTGCTCTTCTGTACCAGACCAATCAGAGCAGGTTTGATCTCATAATCCTGTCGAGTACAGGGTGGAGGGTTGATGGGAGAGCGGTTAGTAGCAAAATTCCTCGGAAGGTTTCGCTCCCCAATAAGAGCACCACGCTCCTCTCGCGCAGCGTTCTCGGCTGCTTGCTCTTGTGCAGCTTGTTGCTGATTCTGGATGGTTTGCTGCATCTGCTGCATCTGCTGTTGCTGATTCTGCATTTGTTGTTGAATGAGTGCCAATGCAGCAGTGAGGTCATCCATATTGCCATGATCACCCATGTTGGTGTCGGTTGTTCTTGGCTGTTGACGGTTCTGTCTTTCTAATCTTGCGAGTTCTTCGTTAGTCAGCTGATGTAGTGGTCCTTGTGCGTTGCTCCGAGTATGTCTACTGGTCATGCACTTGGATCATCTGTTCCAACAAAGAAGTAAAGCAAGTTAGATATCTCAGGCTAAATATTAAACCGAAAAATAAAGGTAAAAGCTTAGTCCCCGTCGCAACGGCGCCAAAACTTGATACACTAAAAATGAATCCTTGCTACTGTCAAGTTAACAGTGGTAATTATAGTATTTGAGATTCAATCCAGAGGACCAGTTTACTCTTTACTCTTATGAGTTCAATGTCAAGCTGAGAAACAAGTGGGTTTTGAGAATTAATTGCGACAAAAGTAACAAGAATGCCTAGGTAATTTGAATTCAATTTAAATGAAGCTGGCTTAGGGTCAATAATCGGATGTTACTTGCAGAACTGAACAACTATTCAAGTGCGATGAAATGCGATCTAGAACTCAGATCACTCAGCTGGAACAACTCACTATCGTGATCTTGATCCCTATGCGAGTCGGTCTTGAATCCTAAGCTCTCGCTTGGAACAAGACGCGAAAGCAAGCTTTAGATGCGAGATCTGATTAGTTCACTTAATACCCTAATATCTACTCTCGCTGATTAGGGATACTAAGCTCATTCAATATATGTCGACTTATCTCCTAACGGTTAGCTAGAGGATTAAATCATAGATCCGACATTAAGTGATCAGTTCAATGCAGGCAGTAAGATCAATATGAATGAAGATAGTTGAGATCACTTATTTGTGTTCAGTTCATGCGGCTAACACCCTACAACCCTAAGCAAGCTTTGCCTACTACTCAATCATTAAGCAGGATGACACAAACAAGATTTCTGAATAATACTGCATATAAAATAAGTAAAAAGACAAAGGGTTCAGGGAAATCTTCTCGTGAGAATGAGAGATGGAGCCTTCTCCCTTACAAGTTGCGTAGAATCCAAAAAGCAATTTAGGTTTCTTTGTAAAAACTAGTGTAATCTTAAGAAAACGATAGCCTCCCCTTTTTATAGGGGGGCGCTGGTGATAGGGGAATAAGAGAAAGAGAAAGTCGAAAACTAGGGCAAACTCCAGAATAGGAAGTTTCCTTAACGATCGGGAACAGTCTAATGCTTGATCTCTTCTGGAGCAACCCTTGGGTTGTTCTAAATGACTGTTCCATGTTGAATCCTTCAAAACAGCATCTGACTTCCTGAAACTCTCTCCTTTACTCTTTCACCTGTTCCCAACCTGGAATGATGTAAATTAAACACGAATTAGGACTGAAAATGAGCTCAAAGTGCACATGTATTGGTATTAAAAACACCACATATCAGCTAGTATTCAAATGAGCAACCTGAAGAGCTAAAGTTCAAGACCTGTTTCCTCTTTATCATTACAATAGAATGATAAAATGAAGCCTGTTGCCAACATTCTGTGGGAAGTCCACAGCCTGCTCCAAAGAGGGTAGAGAGGATGTTGTGACAATGGAGAGATGACGTGTTGTTCTGTCCATGGTGGTTTAGTCACCATAGCCTACACATCAGATGAGTGTAGAGAGGACAATCGACATACAAAGAAGAGCATCACCAGGAGGGTGAGGCAATTTAAACCAAGACCATCATGGAGTGATCCAGCCGAAGTAGAGGCAATTTAAACCAAGACCAGTGCAAGCCCATTGCAAGCTGATCATGGAGTGATCCAGCCGAAGTAGAGGGAAGAAGAAAGCTACTCAATAAGCTTCTGGTGTGAGATGCTTGGAGAGTGAGCATTGCAAGAGGGATGGGCACACCAAGGAAAGGTGTTGGATACTGAATCCAAGCATCAAACCTGCCAAGTTCAAGTGAACCGTGCCCATGGAGGTTCAAGAGATCAGCTCGGATCTCTTGTTTGTAAGCAAACCTCTTAACCCTTAATAAGAGCTTGTGTCTTTATTTATTGTGCTGTGAGTGGTGTCTAGAGTCCCAGAATCTCATGTTTTGTTTATTGCATTGTCTTGAGTGTTGTCATAGCTTGAATCATCATGAATGTGTTGTAGAATTGAGTATAATGTCTCTGCTGCTTGCATCATGATTGATAAGTTCTTTTGCATACATAAGCATATCTCATACTGTCTAAGTTCAATCCTAGTGTTATCTGATGCTATTGCCTATGTTTAATCCATCAATGAAAGTCTTGCATCAATTAGAAATTGTCTAAGTTGCTTGCATCATTGGTTCTGATTGAAACTGTTGTGCAGAGATTTAATATTACTCATGGATTGAACCCGTTGCATTCATATAGCTAATGCTTTAAGATTGTGCATTCATGTAGTAATGCATTTAAAAATGAGCCTAAATTGCAAATGTCCTGATATAAGCTTTGCATTTAGAGAACTGTATAGAACTTGCATTGTCATTGTTAGAAATTGAAATCTGCTTGTCTCGACTCAATCCAGTTCTGATTGTTGCTATGCCATAGTTAAATCCATCAGTGATGTCTTATAAGCATTTAGAAGTATGTCTAAGCTACTTGAATCATTGGCCTTGATAAAACTAGTGAGCATAAGCATGAATTGAGTCACTCTTGTCGCCTTAATTGCAGTAGTATCATTTAGACTTGTGTTCCATTTTGGATTGAATCTGTTTCATTCATATAGTTAGTGTAACCTAATGCATTCATCTATTGTTGCATTTAAAAAAAAAAAAAAAAAACTGAATTGATTGTCTTTGCTTGATTGTCTTGATTGTCTAGCTTGTTTCAAGTATCATATATTATTGTGGCATTGGTGATCAAACAGGATGGATGATCTTGGTTTGATCCCAATGGGATGATCTGATCTTGCATTGAGTTTTGGTGGTGTTAGGTACACAAGGGAAGTGATACATGTAACTCGCCATCAACCAAGAATGTAGAGACAAAGGTCTTGTGCCATTGCATATCATCACTAGGACATGTTAGTCCATAATCTACCGGAAGTGTAGTGTGATTGAGTATGCAATGAGAGATAGCCATTGCATAATACCATTGGACATATCTAGTCCTTAGTCTACAGGAAGTGTAGCATGGGTCATTATGCAATGAGAGGTGTGTCTTGTGAGACTCTCTATGGTGATTCAAACACCCTAGTTCCTGGTTAAGGAAGAGAGTAAACTCACAAGAAGGAAGCTATCATAAAAGATGATAGTTATTAGACCATGGAGATGCATAGGATCATCACAAGCTTAGCTCCTTCTAGTTTCGGTTCTAAGCTTGAGGGGGAGTCTTAATGCATATGATCCATGGTCAGTAACAAGTCTTTTGCAAAAGCTTCTACAAGGATCATCAACCGGACCAAGTCAGTGGCGTGTCTAGGCAAGAGGCTGTTCAGAGCAGCCTTGGCGAGTAAGGAGGAAGGCTCTCCATCAATGCGGCTTCAATGAGAGGTGATTGAGGAGAAGCTGATGAATCCATTCTGCCTTTCCAAGAAGTTGATGATGCCAGGAAGATGGTGCATTGAGAGAGTTTGGAAACTCACAAAAACACAAGGGAAGTTCCCTTAGATTTTTAAAACTCCTTTCAATCTTTTTCATTCATCTTATTCATTGCTTGTGCTTGAAAAGATACTTAAGATGATTATGATTGAATTGTGAGATTGTGTGCATCAAGTGTGATGCAGGATATTCATTTTCTTGTTTTTTGATAGGTACTGATGCACCTTTGGGATAATGTATCAGGTACCATTGCTTGAGCCTCACTAAAGATGTTCCTGGTCAGTTCCTAGCTTCTCTAAGATGGCTGAGAAGTCTGTTGAGAGGGGGAGATCCAAACCAGTTCTATGAAGAGGGCAAGCCGTGTGTGAAGTGTTGATCAGCCTCACTAGTGTTTTGAAGATGATCTGGTCGTGTCCTAGCTTCTCTAAGATGGCTGTGAAGTCAGTTGAGAGGGGGAGACTTCAAACCGGTTCCATGAAGAGGTGAAGCTGAAGTGTGAAGTGTGAAGTGTGCGCAAAGCTGTGAAGAGTTGCTGCACCTGTTAGGCCGTGATCCAGAGCTTCTTGTGTCCAACCACACTGGTTCTAAGGCACAAGAGCTCACTGGCCAATCCCTAGGCTTTGGAGAGCTCTACTCTTTTTCCCTTGTAAGGTTTTGTCCCAATGGGTTTTCCTTGTAAGGTTTTTAATGAGGGAGACTCTTCAGAGTTCCAAGCTTGGCTTAGGATCTCCTAAAGTCAAGCTTGAGGGGGAGTGTTGAACTGAAGAGAAGAATGGAGCTTGTACATATAGGGGCAAGCTCTTGAAGATCTTAAGAAGAGTTCTATGAAGCTTCAGAAGTGATAAGAAGCTGATACAAGATTGGGGCAATGTCCAAGAAGGGTTCTAATCAGACATGGGAGAACATTGGAGGAGTTTAGGCTGCAATGGTTAATGAGAAAGTTAGGGCGATCCGTACGGACGGCCGTACGGACTGTACGGACCGTACGGACCAGGGCGTCCCAAAACTTATCATCTCGACCATTTAAGCATAGTTGAGGAATGTGCAAGCTTAGGGCACAATGTGTACGGCCAGGAAGTCCGTACAGCATGGTCTGGTCATGACTTGGGTCACAAGGCATGGAGAAACTCATTTGGACCTTATACATGAAGAAGGGATCAAAATGGCATCTTGGATGGCCTTGGAAAGGATCAGGTGAGATGCTGTCCGTGTATGGATAAGGTCTTCACTCCTATTGGCTTATTCAGTCCACAAGACAGCTCATGACAGCCTGTGTAAAGACCAGGAACGCCCAAGCTTCCTATTGGCCAAGCATGTGAAGCTTATGGTCCATAGAATTCAAAATAAGGCTCCTCCTTGTTTGACTTCACATGTGTGATGTATCTGACTGTAAACCCTAGTAGAAAACAGTCTGTCCTATTTAAATAAGAGGCAGAGACGTTTGTAAGCTCTAAGTGAGTAAGGGGGTTTCCCTTCTCCTTCTCTAATCTTCAGTCTCTTATTCTCTCAGTTTCTCTCTAGTCTCTTAAGTCTCTTAATCTCTGTTCTTAAGTCTCACATACTCATAAACACTCTCACTAATCCTTTCCTATATATCACCTAGAACAAGCTCTAATCATTCTTCATTGAAGCTTATACACACACACATACTACCAGAGTAGAGATCTCTTTAAAAATCATAGTGAGATGCTTGATTTGGATACATAAAGTGGTGGAGAATCACCAGGAAGTTGAATAAATCTCATAGGAGTTGGCAAGAAGAAGTTATCCCACTTTCAAATCAGGTGATTCCAGTTTCCCAGTTTGGGAATAACACAGCTTCTTCGTCGTTCCAATCAAACCAGGATGAATCACTTTGTGAGAAGCTTGATTTGGATACATAAAGTGGTGGAGAATCACCAGGAAGTTGAATAAATCTCATACGAGTTGGGATGAAGAAGTTATCCCACTTTCAAATCAGGTGATTCCAGTTTCCCAGTTTGGGAATAGCACAGCTTCTTCGTCGTTTCAATCAAACCAGGATGAATCATTTTGTAAGAAGCTTTATTTGGATACATAAAGTGGTGGAGAATCACCAGGAAGTTGAATAAATCTCATAGGAGTTGGCAAGAAGAAGTTATCCCACTTTCAAATCAGGTGATTCCAGTTTCCCAGTTTGGGAATAGCACAGCTTCTTCGTCGTTCCAATCAAACCAGGATGAATCACTTTGTAAGAAGCTTGATTTGGATACATAAAATGGTGGAGAATCACCAGGAGGTTGAATAAATCTCATAGGAGTTGGGATGAAGAAGTTATCCCACTTTCAAATCAGGTGATTCCAGTTTCCCAGTTTGGGAATAGCAAAGCTTCTTCGTCGTTCCAATCAAACCAGGATGAATCTCTTTGTGAGAAGCTTGATTTGGATACATAAAGTGGTGGAGAATCACCAGGAAGTTGAATAAATCTCATAGGAGTTGCGATGAAGTTGTCCCACTTTCAAATCAGGTGATTCCAGTTTCCCAGTTTGGGAATAGGACAGCTTCTTTGTCGTTCCAATCAAACCAGGATGAATCTCTTTGTGAGAATCTTGATTTGGATACCTAAAGTGGTGGATAATCACCAGGAAGTTGAATAAATCTCATAGGAGTTGGCAAGAAGAAGTTATCCCACTTTCAAATCAGGTGATTCCAGTTTCCCAGTTTGGGAATAACACAGCTTCTTCGTCGTTCCAATCAAACCAGGATGAATCACTTTGTGAGAAGCTTGATTTGGATACATAAAGTGGTGGAGAATCACCAGGAAGTTGAATAAATCTCATACGAGTTGGGATGAAGAAGTTATCCCACTTTCAAATCAGGTGATTCCAGTTTCCCAGTTTGGGAATAGCACAGCTTCTTCGTCGTTTCAATCAAACCAGGATGAATCATTTTGTAAGAAGCTTTATTTGGATACATAAAGTGGTGGAGAATCACCAGGAAGTTGAATAAATCTCATAGGAGTTGGCAAGAAGAAGTTATCCCACTTTCAAATCAGGTGATTCCAGTTTCCCAGTTTGGGAATAGCACAGCTTCTTCGTCGTTCCAATCAAACCAGGATGAATCACTTTGTAAGAAGCTTGATTTGGATACATAAAATGGTGGAGAATCACCAGGAGGTTGAATAAATCTCATAGGAGTTGGGATGAAGAAGTTATCCCACTTTCAAATCAGGTGATTCCAGTTTCCCAGTTTGGGAATAGCAAAGCTTCTTCGTCGTTCCAATCAAACCAGGATGAATCTCTTTGTGAGAAGCTTGATTTGGATACATAAAGTGGTGGAGAATCACCAGGAAGTTGAATAAATCTCATAGGAGTTGCGATGAAGTTGTCCCACTTTCAAATCAGGTGATTCCAGTTTCCCAGTTTGGGAATAGGACAGCTTCTTCGTCGTTCCAATCAAACCAGGATGAATCTCTTTGTGAGAATCTTGATTTGGATACCTAAAGTGGTGGATAATCACCAGGAAGTTGAATAAATCTCATAGGAGTTGGCAAGAAGAAGTTATCCCACTTTCAAATCAGGTGATTCCAGTTTCCCAGTTTGGGAATAGCACAGCTTCTTCGTCGTTCCAATCAAACAAGGATGAATCACTTTGTAAGAAGCTTAATTTGGATACATAAAGTGGTGGAGAATCACCAGGAAGTTGAATAAATCTCATAGGAGTGTTAACTTGAAGAGAAGAAGTGGAGAAGCAAAAGTGATGAGTTGAGTTGGTGCTTGTGCAAAGACATGGCAAGATCTTCAGAGATTGTATGTTAAGGCTTTGGGAGAGTCTTAAGGCTTCAGAAGTGGTCTGATGAGTGTGCAAAGATAGGGTTAAGTCCAGGAGGGACTTAGACACCATTTAGAGAAGATTTGGGTCAGACAGTAACTCCAAAGTTACTACAGTAACTTTGGAGAGTTACCACAGTAAGATTAGAGAAGTTTGGACAAGTTGGTGTAAAAGTGAATAGTGAATCACTAGTCACTATTCAGGTTAACTATTCACTATTCAGGATGTGAAGAGTGCATAGTATATGGATAAGGCACCAAGGTTTGAATCTAGTCAAAGGGAATCAAGAAGATGCTGTGTGGAGCTGATTGGTTACTTTGGGGTATGGACAGGCTGGCTGGAGCTGTAAAGAGGAAGGCAGCCACGACCATGCACCTAGACTGATCTGTGGACAGATACAAAGGAGCCTAAGAAGAACCAATCAAAGCTCAGCCTTGGTTTGAATTAAAGTGAGCCAGCTTAGCTCATCCAATCAGCACACATCACTCAGATCACAACAAGACCAACTCATCCTCACCATCCATTCCTCTTAAGTTATTTCTATCCATTAGATATAGGTTTATGAGTTTGCAAGAGTGTAAAACCTATATAAAGACCTCATGGGCGTTTGTAACTCTCTTAAGAGAGTATGGGGGTTTTCCCCATCTCCTTCATAAATATAAAAGTGTGTTCTTGATCAGATTCCCTTAATCTACCCCTTTCTTAGTCTCTAATCTCTTAATCTCTCTAAGTCTCTTTGTTTCTGATTCAAGTTCATACTAGTTTCATCAGACCTCTTATTCAACTAGTTCAAGACCTTATTCTTTGCCTCTAATGGCTTCTCATACACATACACAGCCAGAGCTCTCAAATCTCATATGGTATCAGAGCCAGGTTCATCAGAACCTGAGCTGTAGCTTCCGCATTCAAGTCACAAGTCTGTCTCACCATGAAGCCAAACCATGAAGATCTGTCCAGCCAGCTCTCTCTCTTCAAGAAGAAGATGTCTGAAGCTAGTATGGAGGTTTATCATGGCGGTTCCTTCCTGTTCCAGTCTATACAAGGCGTGCCTTTCCTTCTGTCCAAGAGGAGATACTTCAAGAAGAGTGATTTCCCTTGTTACTGAAGCTGGCGAGTTAAAGAGATGGTGAAAGGAGGAACCTTTGGAGGTGAAAGTTCAAGTAGCGGTCATGAACACCAGGAGGGGCTGTTGGGTGACGATTCAACATCTCCAGTCCATCAAAAGAGCATGACCGGTTGCAAAGGAGGCTCAAGGAACTAGCGCTAGTTCCTTGTTTGTAAGCTAATCCTATCTCTCTTAAAAATGAACTTGTGACTGTGCCTGGTTATTGTGATGTGTATTGATTGAAAAACCTGAGGATAATGTGTGATTGCTAAATATAATTAGTTGAATCTGTCCCAGGATGCTTTAAAGGCTTGTTTAGTGTTTAAAGAGTAAAATGCTTGCTCCTGTTAAGTAATGAGTTTGCTAAATGTGAAATGATATTGTTTGAAGCTCATGAACTGAAAACAGATTGAAAGTAATGCATTGTCTGATGTTAAGTGATGATAGTAATGCTTAGCCTAAGTTATAAATGAATGTGTGATGGATTGTATTGTTGCATTCATGAATTAAAACTGATTAAGGCTAGTGCATACTGTCAAATGGCTGTCTTACATTGAAGCATTAGATTCATGTCTAAATGCTGAGTAAAGAAGCTTTAAAAATTGCCTAAGTAGCTTGTATTGAATCTGTTAGGATCATGCTAGTGCTTAGAGAGTTTGCTTGCAAAGATTAGAACTTGAAAATGTCTAGTTTAATCTGTTGCATTGCTTAAAGACATTGGTGTTCAAACTTGATGATGCATCAAGGGTTGACCCAATGCACTTGTGTCTTATCTTTGCTGGAGTTTGAGTGATGTTTCAGGTTCACAAGAGGTGTTCTTGGTTCACCATCCATCCGAGTTGAAAGAGGAAGACTTTGCCCATTGTGTGGAGCAATGGAGAGTTGAGAGAGAAGTGGTGATGCGCCACTGGTGTGAAGTCTCACTGAAGCTCACTTGCAAGCTTGGACCTATACTCAATCCAAGCTTGAGGAGGGGAGTTTAGTGAGCTTCCAAGCGATCCAAGAAGTCCATTGCAACCATCTGAAGAAGGAGCCATCCGGGCTTAGGCTGTGGCGAGTCTATTCAAGAGAGTACTCAAACTAAGACAGAGTACTCTTGGCTGTGAGAAGATGAAGGCAACTCTATCAAGGCGGCTTCTAGTGTGAAGTGATTGGAGAGATAGCTGAAGCTTCCACAAGCATTCCATGAAGATGGCAAGATCAGAAGAGAAGCGGCAATGGTGTGTGTGTGAGGATCATGAAGCAATCCATTCAAGCTTGTTCCTGTGAGAGTCTCAAGCTTGAGGGGGAGTGTTGAAGCTTACATGATCCAAGAGAGCTTGGTGGTTATTCTAGAAGAGGAAGCAACCTGTTGAGAAGTATGATGAAGGATGAAGAAGCAATATCCAAGGCGGCTTCAAGTGTTGAGGTGATTGGAGAGTGGCTGAAGCATCCTCATGTAGCTCAAGCAACAAGGTGGCGACTCTATAAGAAGAAGAAGCAGCCAAGACTCAGTAAGAGAAGTTGTATCTCCAAGAAGAGGCTGATCTGGTGTGTCCGAGCACTTCAACCTAACAAGAGGTTAGGTGAAAGGGGGAGAGACCAAGATTAGGCAGTAAGGAGAGTACAAGGCGTGGGATGATTGTAGAGGCCATGATCCAGAGTCTTTGTGTCCCTTACATTGTTGGTAAGGCACAAAGACTCACTGGCCAATCCCTAGGCCTTGGAGACTTTACTCTTTTTCCCTCATCAAGGTTTTGTCCCAAAGGGTTTTCCTTGGTGAGGTTTTTAATGAGGAAGTTCTTCAAGGTTCCAAGCTTGACTTAGGATCAGCTAGAGTCAAGCTTGAGGGGGAGTGTTAACTTGAAGAGAAGAAGTGGAGAAGCAAAAGTGATGAGTTGAGTTGGTGCTTGTGCAAAGACATGGCAAGATCTTCAGAGATTGTATGTTAAGGCTTTGGGAGAGTCTTAAGGCTTCAGAAGTGGTCTGATGAGTGTGCAAAGATAGGGTTAAGTCCAGGAGGGACTTAGACACCATTTAGAGAAGATTTGGGTCAGACAGTAACTCCAAAGTTACCACAGTAACTTTGGAGAGTTACCACAGTAAGATTGGAGAAGTTTGGGCAAGTTGGTGTAAAAGTGAATAGTGAATCACTAGTCACTATTCAGGTTAACTATTCACTATTCAGGATGTGAAGAGTGCATAGTATATGGATAAGGCACCAAGGTTTGAATCTAGTCAAAGGGAATCAAGAAGATGCTGTGTGGAGCTGATTGGTTACTTTGGGGTATGGACAGGCTGGCTGGAGCTGTAAAGAGGAAGGCAGCCACGACCATGCACCTAGACTGATCTGTGGACAGATACAAAGGAGCCTAAGAAGAACCAATCAAAGCTCAGCCTTGGTTTGAATTAAAGTGAGCCAGCTTAGCTCATCCAATCAGCACACATCACTCAGATCACAACAAGACCAACTCATCCTCACCATCCATTCCTCTTAAGTTATTTCTATCCATTAGATATAGGTTTATGAGTTTGCAAGAGTGTAAAACCTATATAAAGACCTCATGGGCGTTTGTAACTCTCTTAAGAGAGTATGGGGGTTTTCCCCATCTCCTTCATAAATATAAAAGTGTGTTCTTGATCAGATTCCCTTAATCTACCCCTTTCTTAGTCTCTAATCTCTTAATCTCTCTAAGTCTCTTTGTTTCTGATTCAAGTTCATACTAGTTTCATCAGACCTCTTATTCAACTAGTTCAAGACCTTATTCTTTGCCTCTAATGGCTTCTCATACACATACACAGCCAGAGCTCTCAAATCTCATATGGTATCAGAGCCAGGTTCATCAGAACCTGAGCTGTAGCTTCCGCATTCAAGTCACAAGTCTGTCTCACCATGAAGCCAAAGGATGAATCACTTTGTAAGAAGCTTAATTTGGATACATAAAGTGGTGGAGAATCACCAGGAAGTTGAATAAATCTCATAGGAGTTGGCAAGAAGAAGTTATCCCATTTTCAAATCAGGTGATTCCAGTTTTCCAGTTTGGGAATAGCACAGCTTCTTTGTCGTTCCAATCAAACCAGGATGAATCACTTTGTAAGAAGCTTGATTTGGATACATAAAATGGTGGAGAATCACCAGGAAGTTGAATAAATCTCATGGGAGTTAGGATGAAGAAGTTATCCCACTTTCAAATCAGGTGATTCCAGTTTTCCAGTTTGGGAATAGTACAGCTTCTTCTTCGTTCCAATCAAACCAGGATGAATCACTTTGTGAGAAGCTTGATTTGGATAGATAAAGTGGTGGAGAATCACCAGGAGGTTGAATAAATCTCATAGGAGTTGGGATGAAGAAGTTATCCCACTTTCTAATCAGGTGATTCCAGTTTCCCAGTTTGGGAATAGCAAAGCTTCTTCGTCGTTCCAATCAAACCAGGATGAATCACTTTGTGAGAAGCTTGATTTGGATACATAAAATGGTGGAAAATCACCTGGAAGTTGAATAAATCTCATAGGAGTTGGGATGAAGTATGAGATTTGAGAGCTCTGGCTGTGTATGTGTATGAGAAGCCATTAGAGGCAAAGAATAAGGTCTTGAACTAGTTGAATAAGAGGTCTGATGAAACTAGTATGAACTTGAATCAGAAACAAAGAGACTTTGAGAGATTAAGAGATTAGAGACTAAGAAAGGGGTAGATTAAGGGAATCTGATCAAGAACACACTTTTATAATTATGAAGGAGATGGGAAAACCCCCATACTCTCTTCAGAGAGTTACAAACGCCCATGAGGTCTTTATATAGGTTTTACACTCTTGCAAACTCATAAACCTATATCTAATGGATAGAAATAACTTAAGAGGAATGGATGGTGAGTATGAGTTGGTCTTGTTGTGATCTGAGTGATGTGTGCTGATTGGATGAGCTAAGCTGGCTCACTTTAATTCAAACCAAGGCTGAGCTTTGATTGGTTCTTCTTAGGCTCCTTTGTATCTGTCCACAGATCAGTCTAGGTGCATGGTCGTGGCTGCCTTCCTCTTTACAGCTCCAGCCAGCCTGTCCATACCCCAAAGTAACCAATCAGCTCCACACAGCATCTTCTTGATTCCCTTTGACTAGATTCAAACCTTGGTGCCTTATCCATATACTATGCACACTCTTCACATCCTGAATAGTGACCCAAATAGTGAATAGTCAACCTGAATAGTGACTAGTGATTCACTATTCACTTTTACACCAACTTGCCCAAACTTCTCCAATCTTACTGTGGTAACTCTCCAAAGTTACTGTGGTAACTTTGGAGTTACTGTCTGACCCTAAATGGTGTCTAAGTCCCTCCTGGACTTAACCCTATATTTGCACACTCATCAGACCACTTCTGAAGCCTTAAGACTCTCCCAAAGCCTTAACATACAACCTCTGAAGATCTTGCCATGTCTTTGCACAAGCACCAACTCAACTCATCACTTTTGCTTCTCCACTTCTTCTCTTCAAGTTAACACTCCCCCTCAAGCTTGACTCTAGCTGATCCTAAGTCAAGCTTGGAACCTTGAAGAACTTCCTCATTAAAAACCTCACCAAGGAAAACCCTTTGGGACAAAACCTTGATGAGGGAAAAAGAGTAAAGTCTCCAAGGCCTAGGGATTGGCCAGTGAGTCTTTGTGCCTTACCAACAATGTAAGGGACACAAAGACTCTGGATCATGGCCTCTACAATCATCCCACGCCTTGTACTCTCCTTACTGCCTAATCTTGGTCTCTCCCCCTTTCACCTAACCTCTTGTTAGGTTGAAGTGCTCGGACACACCAGATCAGCCTCTTCTTGGAGATACAACTTCTCTTACTGAGTCTTGGCTGCTTCTTCTTCTTCTAGAGTCGCCACCTTGTTGCTTGAGCTACATGAGGATGCTTCAGCCACTCTCCAATCACCTCAACACTTGACGCCGCCTTGGACATTGCTTCTTCATCCTTCATCATACTTCTCAACAGGTTGCTTCCTCTTCTAGAATAACCACCAAGCTCTCTTGGATCATGTAATCTTCAACACTCCCCCTCAAGCTTGAGACTCTCACAGGAACAAGCTTGAATGGATTGCTTCATGATCCTCACACACACACCATTGCCGCTTCTCTTCTGATCTTGCCATCTTCATGGAATGCTTGTGGAAGCTTCAGCTATCTCTCCAATCACTTCACACTAGAAGCCGCCTTGATAGAGTTGCCTTCATCTTCTCACAGCCAAGAGTACTCTGTCTTAGTTTGAGTACTCTCTTGAATAGACTCGCCACAGCCTAAGCCCGGATGGCTCCTTCTTCAGATGGTTGCAATGGACTTCTTGGATCGCTTGGAAGCTCACTAAACTCCCCTCCTCAAGCTTGGATTGAGTATATGTCCAAGCTTACAAGTGAGCTTCAGTGAGACTTCACACCAGTGGCGCATCACCACTTCTTTCTCAACTCTCCATTGCTCCACACAATGGGCAAAGTCTTCCTCTTTCAACTCGGATGGATGGTGAACCAAGAACACCTCTTGTGAACCTGAAACATCACTCAAACTCCAGCAAAGATAAGACACAAGTGCATTGGGTCAACCCTTGATGCATCATCAAGTTTGAACACCAATGTCTTTAAGCAATGCAACAGATTAAACTAGACATTTTCAAGTTCTAATCTTTGCAAGCAAACTCTCTAAGCACTAGCATGATCCTAACAAATTCAATACAAGCTACTTAGGCAATTTTTAAAGCTTCTTTACTCAGCATTTAGACATGAATCTAATGCTTCAATGTAAGAGAGCCATTTGACAGTATGCACTAACCTTAATCAGTTTTAATTCATGAATGCAACAATACAATCCATCACACATTCATTTATAACTTAGGCTAAGCATTACTATCATCACTTATCATCAGACAATGCATTACTTTCAATCTGTTTTCAGTTCATGAGCTTCAAACAATATCATTTCACATTTAGCAAACTCATTACTTAACAGGGCAAGCATTTTACTCTTTAAACACTAAACAAGCCTTTAAAGCATCCTGGGACAGATTCAACTAATTATATTTAGCAATCACACATTATCCTCAGGGTTTTTCAATCAATACACATCACACTAACCAGGCAATAACACAACACAAGCTCATTATCAAGAAGGGATAGTAATAGCTTACACAAGGAACCAGGTTGGTTCCTTAAGCCTCCAAAGGCAATCTGGCCATGATTTGGTTGGATTTAGGAGTCTGGATCGTCACCCACCTCCTTCTCCTTTAGTCCATGGCCTCCTTCTTGTTTCTCACACCCAAAGACCCCTCCTTTCTTCATACTTCAAACCGGCTTCTCTTAGCTTCATCTTTCTTGTATCCGGATGTGATAAGCTCTTGGACAAGGAGCTTTTGCTTGAGGTTCATGACGCCTCTCCATCCTCCTCTGCTTCCAAAGAGACACTCTCCATCAGGTAAAGACAGGCACGGTTGAGAGATAAGGAGAACACTCCATGCTTCAAGCTTCTTTCTTCTTCAAGAACTGAACTTGGCTGGTAATGTCTTCAAGGGTTTGATTTGAGCTGAGATGAGAGCTGTGGATTTGCGGAAGCTCAGCTCAGGTTCTGATGAACCTGGCTCTGATACCATATGAGATTTGAGAGCTCTGGCTGTGTATGTGTATGAGAAGCCATTAGAGGCAAAGAATAAGGTCTTGAACTAGTTGAATAAGAGGTCTGATGAAACTAGTATGAACTTGAATCAGAAACAAAGAGACTTTGAGAGATTAAGAGATTAGAGACTAAGAAAGGGGTAGATTAAGGGAATCTGATCAAGAACACACTTTTATAATTATGAAGGAGATGGGAAAACCCCCATACTCTCTTCAGAGAGTTACAAACGCCCATGAGGTCTTTATATAGGTTTTACACTCTTGGAAACTCATAAACCTATATCTAATGGATAGAAATAACTTAAGAGGAATGGATGGTGAGTATGAGTTGGTCTTGTTGTGATCTGAGTGATGTGTGCTGATTGGATGAGCTAAGCTGGCTCACTTTAATTCAAACCAAGGCTGAGCTTTGATTGGTTCTTCTTAGGCTCCTTTGTATCTGTCCACAGATCAGTCTAGGTGCATGGTCGTGGCTGCCTTCCTCTTTACAGCTCCAGCCAGCCTGTCCATACCCCAAAGTAACCAATCAGCTCCACACAGCATCTTCTTGATTCCCTTTGACTAGATTCAAACCTTGGTGCCTTACCCATATACTATGCACACTCTTCACATCCTGAATAGTGACCCAAATAGTGAATAGTCAACCTGAATAGTGACTAGTGATTCACTATTCACTTTACACCAACTTGCCCAAACTTCTCCAATCTTACTGTGGTAACTCTCCAAAGTTACTGTGGTAACTTTGGAGTTACTGTCTGACCCAAATCTTCTCTAAATGGTGTCTAAGTCCCTCCTGGACTTAACCCTATATTTGCACACTCATCAGACCACTTCTGAAGCCTTAAGACTCTCCCAAAGCCTTAACATACAACCTCTGAAGATCTTGCCATGTCTTTGCACAAGCACCAACTCAACTCATCACTTTTGCTTCTCCACTTCTTCTCTTCAAATTAACATGAAGAAGTTATCCCACTTTCAAATCAGGTGATTCCAGTTTTCCAGTTTGGACTAGCACAGCTTCTTCGTCGTTCCAATCAAACCAGGATGAATCATTTTGTAAGAAGCTTGATTTGGATACCTAAAGTGGTGGAGAATCACCAGGAAGTTGAATAAATCTCATAGGAGTTGGCAAGAAGTATACACTTTTGTGTATTAGAGCATGATTCAAATAATCAGAGATAATCAGATGAAAAGATTAAAGAGATTAAGAGATTTTAGTGAGAGAATAAGAGAGAGACTCAAAACTCCATTAATTATTAAAGATGAGGTTTACAACATATTTATGTGAGAGAGACAATACATTTCGAAATCCATAAGATAAGAAAGAGATTCAGAGCATGTGTAGTCAAAGAGAGCCATCCAAAAGCATCCAATGGGAGTCTTCACATGCTTGATCCCTTTGGCATCTTTTACTAGATGATGTCTACTTTACAGCCTGTCTCCAGCCTCTCTAGCTTGAGGAAACCTTATCCAGACTGCTCCTTCCTTATCCAAGGGCTCCTTGGTCGTGGGTAACTCTCCAAAGTGAAGCAAGATCACTTTCCAAGCTTTAACTGAGTTACCACAGTAAAACTAAAGTTACTGTGGTAAAACTCCAAAGTTACTGTATGCCTCAATCCTCTTTCTCTATCAATGTCTCCTCTCTTTATTACCTCATCTCAACACTCCCCCTCAAGCTTGACCATGTGGAACAAGTCAAGCTTGGAAACCATGAAGACCTCCCTCATTAAAAACCTCACCAAAGAAAACCCATTGGGATAAAACTTTGATGAGGGAAAAAGAGTGGAGACTCCATGGTTAAGGGGCTCAGCTCCTGGGAGTAAGATCAATGAGTCCAAGCCTGGATAGTATGGACTCCATTGTCTTCAATCTCGCTGCGTTGGTAAACACTATGAGATTAGAGAGTAGAATAGGTATTGAGAGATTTGGTAAGAGATTAAGAGAAGTTTAGAAGAGATTGTGAAAGAAATGGGGAGATTTATGTATGAACCATGATGAACAAGAGAGAACTAGAGAGAGAGTAACATGATTCGCATTAATCCATTAATGAGAGAGTGTTTACAATATATAGGAGTGTGATCTAGGTTTTAAGAAGAGAACTAAGCATGTGAGGTCAAGTCTAAGGGAGCCTTTAATTTGAACCGGACAATGAGCCTCTCCACACGCGTGGTCACTATGCTAAAAGTGAACCTTATCCTTCCAGCCTGTGCCAGCCTGTAGAGATGCTCTTCCTCTATCCATAAACGGTCATATGCCTTCTTTGGTCAAGGCAAAACGTGATCAGACCGTGAACTTCTTCTCGCGGTAACATTTCTTTACCGCATGGTCGATACCGTCTGTACGGCCGTACGGCCCTGGTACGGACCTGTACGGACCGGTACGGACGGTTCTCCCTAAGGCCAATCCTTTCTCCTCTTCTCCACATCACAACCTCTTCAACCCTGAACAACTCTCCTTATATTCCTCAGCTCATCTCAACACTCCCCCTCAAGCTTGACCATGTGGAACAAGTCAAGCTTGAATGATCATGAGCTCCTCCTCATTAAAACCTCATCAAAGAAAACCCATTGGGACAAAACTCTGATGAGGGAAAAAGAGTAAGGACCTCATGATCAGGAGAGTGTATAGATCAGCCCTTAGGCGAAAGATCAAGGAGTCCCAACCTTATGTGAATTGACTCCATTGTCTTTTGCCTAGCCGCCTTAGTGAATACATCTGCCAACTGATCCTCACTCCTTGTGTAGCACGGCAGTATCACTCCCAAGACTATCATCTGCCTCACCTTATGACAGTCCACTTCAATATGCTTGGTTCTTTCATGGAACACCGAGTTTGTGGCTATGTGAATGGCTGCTTGATTGTCACAGTGCATGGTCATTGGTGTTGCTTGCTCAATCTCCAAGTGCTTCAGTATTCCTTTAATCCATACCAACTCATTTGTGAGCTTTAGCATTGCTCTATACTCAGCCTCGGCACTTGAGCATGACACCACCTTCTGCTTCTTACTCTTCCAAGTAACCATGTTTCCACCAATGAATGTGCAATAGCCGGTTGTAGATCTTCTATCTGTTCTGTCTCCAGCCCAATCTGCATCACAATATCCCACTGCTTCAGTACTCCCGTTACAACCATCCATATACCAAGCCCTTGAGTTCCATTCAGATACATGAAAACTCTTTCTACCATGCGCCAGTGATGCTCTCTTGGAGCTTGCATATGCTGACTCACTTGGTTCACAGCAAAACAGATGTCTGGCCTAGTGATGGTTAGATAGATCAGCTTCCCCACAAGCTTCCTGTATAGCTTTGGATCATGAAATAGCTTACTATCTTCTAGCTCCCCCTCACGTGGAGCTTTATACCCATCCTCCATGGGCATCTTGGCTGTCTTTCCCTCCATACGCACCAGCCTCCTTCAACAGATCCAAGATATACTTCCTTTGTGAGATGAACAAACCCTTCTTCTGATCTGCACAGCTCAATTCCAAGGAAGTACTTCATTTCTCCCAAGTCTTTGATGTCAAACACAGATTTCAGAAACTCCTTGGTCTCCTTGATTCCCACCTTATCACTTCCTGTGATAACTATGTCATCCACATATACAAGAAGCACAAACAATGCCAGCAGGTGTAGTAAGAGTGAAGAGAGTGTGATCAAGCTCTGATTTCCTGAAACCTCTTCCATTTAGAGTTGTGCTCAGCTTGTGATACCATGCCCTTGGTGATTGCTTTAACCCATAGATGGCCTTCTTCAATCTCAGCACATTCCCTGGTTTCACCATCCCTTCTAGGCCCGGAGGTGGTAGCATGTAAACTTCATCTTCTAACTCTCCTTGGAGAAATGCATTCTTAACATCCATCTGCCAAAGATCCCACCCAAGGTTAGTAGCCACTGATAGGACTATTCGAATGGTGTGTAGCTTTGCAACTGGAGCAAATGTATCAATGTAGTCTTCTCCATAAGTCTGAGTGAACCCTCTTGCTACCAGTCTAGTCTTCTTCCTCTCAATCTTCTTCATTCAGTTCTCCTGTTGATGGTCCTTTTCCACTTTGGACAGGAGAATCAGTTCCTCTGTTTCCTAGCTCACCGGCCTCTTCTAAGCCTTGGTCCTCTAGTTCAGATACTGATTCACTTCCCCCTCATGTGCAAAGTGGGATGGTTCTTCTGCTGCAGCTGGAGTAGGTTCTGGACGCCTACTCTGATCCTGGGACACTCCAATGCCGAGCCCCTCTAGGATGTTTCTCAAGCAAGCAGCTCTTTCTGATGGCTGGAGAGATCCTCCAAGTCTTCCCATGTCTGCTCATCATAGTATCCTTTGTCTTCCATGAATCTGACATCCCTTGACACTAGGACTCTCCTAGCTGTAGGATCATAGCATTTGTATCCCTTCTGTGAAGTGGAATACCCAATCATCATAGCCTTGGTGCTTTGCTTCTTTTAGTTTGTTTCTCTGCTCGCCTGGTACAAGAACATAACACACGCATCCAAAGGTCCTCAGGTGATCCAAGACTGGCCTGCTCTTGTTGAGTACCTCAAATGGAGATTGATCTGCCAAGATCCTGGTTGGTATCCTGTTGATCAGGTAGCACGCAGTCATCACAGCATCACTCCAATACCTCTTGGGAACCCCTTTGTGGAACATCATGGACCGGGACACCTCCATGAGATGTCTGTTCTTCCTTTCCGCAACTCCATTCTGCTGTGGAGTGTATGGGCAGCTAGTCTGGTGAAGAATCCCATGTTGAGCAAGGTGATCACGAAATGCATGCCCAGTATACTCCCCACCATTATCAGACCTGAAAATCTTAATCTTGGCATGATATTGGTTAGTCACATAGGCTTGAAATTTTTAAATGCATCAAGGACCCTATCTTTAGTTTTAATCAATGTTAACCAGGTGTATTTGGATTTTCATCAATGAATGTGACATAATACTTGTAATCATCCCTAGATAAGCAAGGTGCCGTCCAAACATCAGAGTGAATTAAATCAAAGCAGTTTGCATAAAGAGTAGATGATCTCTGAAAACAGTCTTACAATGTTTGCCCAAAATACATGCCTCACAATCATTATTTTTAAACATGACACTGGTAACATAATGCTTAAGGCCCTACATGTGGATGTCCTACCCTAGCATGCCACAGAGCATCAGAGACTTAAGGAAGAAACAGAACTAAACGAGAACAAGAACTAGAAATAGGTGCAAGGTCTTCAATCATGTAAAGATCCCCCTTGGTTGCTCCTTGCCCAATCAACTTACTGCTCTTAATATCCTGAAACTTAACATCATTAGGACTGAAAATAACATTGCATTGAAGATCAGTAGTGCATTTCTTAACTGATAAAAGATTAGAGGTGAACTCAGGCATGTAAAAGTTTTGAATCCTTATTAAACAAGTTCAGTTTACCAATGCCCCTAATGGGAATTCTATCTCCATTCAATCAATCAAAACATGCCAAGGGCAGGTTCTATGTCTTTTATCAGATTGTTATCACTAATCATGTGATGAGATGCACCAGAGTCAATTATCAATGTTTTATGCAAGCTCCTAGCAGTCTTGGTTCTAGA
>NW_026015206.1:0-53175 GCF_020379485.1 Brassica napus
TTTCTCTGCTCTCCTGGAACCATGACATAGCACACACACCCAAAGGACACGTAGGTGATCAATGACAGGTTTGCTCTTGTTCAACACTTCAAATGGAGACAGATTCTTCAATATCTTGGTTGGAACCCGGTGATGAGATAGCAAGCAGTCTGCACAGCATCACTCCAAAAACGTTTTGGGACAATTGCATGAAACATCATGATCTAGCAACCTCCATCAAGTGCCTGTTCTTCCTCTCAGCTACACCATTCTGCTGTGGTGTATAAGGACAGCTAGTCTGATGCACAATCCCATGCTTGGCTAGATGACTCTTGAAGGCATGCTGATGTATTTCACCTCCATTATCTGATCTCAGTACCTTCACAGTAGCATTGTATGATTAGATACATATGCTTGGAAGTTCATAAATGCTTCTAGCACCCTATCTTTAGATGAAGCAATGTAAGCCAAGTATACTTAGACTTCTCATCAATGAATGTCACAAAGTACTTCTGGCTATCTCTAGACAAACAAGGAGCAGTCCACACATCTGAATGAACAACTAGATCAAAGCAATGCTCATAAGTAGTTTCTGATGTTGGAAAAACAGTCCTACAATGCTTCCTAATATGCATGCTTCACACTCCAGTGATTAAATGACATATTAGGAATTATCAATTCAATAGCACGAGCATGAGATGACCCAATCTAGCATGCCAATAATACTATCAATCTTCTCATAAGTACTACTCAAACACATAGAATCAAAGGGTTTAGAAATCTTAGCCAATTGGAGCTGTATAGATTTCTGCTGTCTCCTCTCCCAATGACCCTTCCAGTCTTCAAATCTGGGAAACTCAACATCATATCTGGCCTGAATACTACTTGACAGCCAAGATCAATCGTGGCTTTCTCACAGATACCAGATTTGAAGCAAACTGTGGCATGTAGAAGGCATCTGAGTCTTGTCAATAGCTTGAGCTTTCCAACCCCTTCTATGGAATCCTATCTCCATTGGCTTATCATCACACCCCCACCCCAGTGGCTTTCTTTACATCACTCATTAAGCTTCTATCACTAATCATGTGATGATGATTTTGCTCCAGAATCAACAATGATGGGTTTGTTGGATGTGGATGATTTGGCAGGAGCACCTGGTCTCCGGGTCGTAGCCAAAGCATACACATACTTGACAAACTCATCCCATTCATCCTTTGTGACACGCTCATTGCTCCTTTGGTCTCTAGCTTCCTCATGACCCACCTGCTCTCTACAGATTCTCCCATGTAAGCTGAGTAAGAACACTCTCCCATAAGAATCTGTTGTGCTTCTTCTCTGCCCATCTTCATAGTACCATAGCTACCTTGATAACCAGACAGTATGCTTCTCTTCAAAACCTTCTTCTGATCTGAGCCTTAGAACGTCTCGTCTCAGCCTTCCCTTCTTCCTTTTAGCACCCTCTTACTCCAAGTTATCTTTGTCTCTTCCATCACTTGATGAAGCCTCTGAACAAGTACACACACTTCTTCAATGTTGGGTAGCTTCTCTTCCTTGAGAAAAGTTTACCAACCAGCCATAAGATGAATCCAAGCTTGCAAGGAGGCTGAAGACAAACATCTTGCTCTCGCCACTCTTCTAGCACTCTTGGATCACAACTTCTTGGTCTCAAGCTTTGTAACTCCGACCACAAACATCTCAGCGTCTTCACATGCTGATGAAACTTCTTTCCCTTGTTTCAAATCACAGATCATCTTCCTGACTTCATACATCCTCCTTAGATTGATCTTGTTCTCATAAACATCTTCAATCTTCTAAGAGAATACTTTCTTCAAGACTCAACTGATCTTCACACATTTCAACCTTGCTGTCTGACCCCCATCAGCAGCTCTCTCATTAAAGGTTCTCCTTTACTGATTACGCCAAATCTCACAGCTCCCAAATTTGTCTTAACCATCTTGCCAAACCCTTGTTTTCTTCTGAATCTTCACTACTCCACTAGTTCGTGCGTCATATCCATGTTTCCACAGAGAATCTCAAATAAACCCAGCCACAAAAAGAATAGGACAACACACATACCCAGAAACCTCAATAATCCCAAGAAACACTCAAGAACACTCAAGAACACTCTGATTTTGAGAAAAAGAATCACACTCAACCCCCTCTTGCCAACCTGGCTCTGATACCATATACACTTTGTGTATTAGAGCATGATTCAAATAATCAGAGATAATCAGATGAAAAGATAAAGAGATTAAGAGATTTTAGTGAGAGAATAAAGAGAGAGACTCAAAACTCCATTAATTATTAAAGATGAGGTTACAACTATTTATGTGTGAGAGACAATACATTCGAAATCCATAAGATAAGAAAGAGATTCAGAGCATGTGTAGTCAAAGAGAGCCATCCAAAAGCATCCAAGGGGAGTCTTCACATGCTTGACCCTTTGGCATCTTTTACTAGATGCTGTCTACTTACAGCCTGTCTCCAGCCCTCTAGCTTGAGGAAAACTTATCCAGACTGCTCTTCCTTATCCAAGGGCTCCTTTCGTGGGTGGATAACTCTCCAAAGTGAAGCAAGATCACGTTCCAAGCTTAACTGAGTTACCACAGTAAAACTAAAGTACTGTGTAAAACTCCAAAGTTACTGTATGCCTCAATCCTCTTTCTCTATCAATGTCTCCTCTCTTTATTACCTCATCTCAACAGTAAGAAGCTTGATTTTGATACATAAAGTAGTGGATAATCACCAGGAAGTCGAATAAATCTCATAGGAGTTAGGATGAAGAAGCTATCCCACTTTCAAATCAGGTGATCCCAGAGTTTTCCTGTTGGGAATATGACAGCTTCTTTGTCATTCTAATCAAACCAGGATGAATCGCGATGTAAGAAGCTTGATTTTATACATAAGTAGGAGAATCACCAGGAAGCTGAAATAAATCTCATAGGAGTAGTGGATGAAGAAGCTATCCCACTTTCAAATCAGGTGATCCCAGTTTTCCTGTTTGGGAATATGACATCTTCTTTGTCATTCTAATCAAACCAGGATGAATCGCGATGTAAGAAGCTTGATTTTGAAACATAAAGTAGTGGAGAATCACCAGGAAGCTGAATAAATCTCATAGGAGTTAGGATGAAGAAGCTATCCCACTTTCAAATCAGGTGATCCCAGTTTTCCTGTTTGGAATATGACAGCTTCTTTGTCATTCTAATCAAACCAGATGAATCGCGATGTAAGAGCTTGATTTTGATACATAAAGTAGTGGATAATCACCAGGAAGTCGAATAAATCTCATAAGAGTTAGGATGAAGAAGCTATCCCACTTTCAAATCAGGTGATCCCAGTTTTCCTGTTTGGGAATATGACAGCTTCTTTGTCATTCTAATCAAACCAGGATGAATCGCGATGTAAGAAGCTTGATTTTGATACATTAAATAGTGGGAAATCACCCGGAAGTCGAATAAATCTCACAGGAGTTAGGATGAAGAAGCTATCCCACTTTCAATCAGTGATCCCAGTTTTCTGTTTGGGAATATGACAGCTTCTTTGTCATTCTAATCAAACCAGGATGAATCGCGATGTAAGAAGCTTGATTTGAAACATAAAGTAGTGGAGAATCACCAGGAAGCTGAATAAATCTCATAGGAGTTAGGATGAAGAAGCTATCCCACTTTCAAATCAGGTGATCCCAGTTTCCTGTTTGGGAATATGACAGCTTCTTTGTCATTCTAATCAAACCAGGATGAATCGCGATGTAAGAAGCTTGATTTTGATACATAAGTAGTGGATAATCACCAGGAAGTCGAATAAATCTCATAGGAGTTAGGATGAAGAAGCAGTATCCCACTTTCAAATCAGGTGATCCCAGTTTTCCTGTTTGGGAATATGACAGCTTCTTTGTCATTCTAATCAAACCAGGATGATCGCGATGTAAGAAGCTTGATTTTGATACATAAAGTAGTGGATAATCACAGGAAGTCGAATAAATCTCATAGGAGTTAGGATGAAGAAGCTATCCCACTTTCAAATCAGGTGATCCCAGTTTTCCTGTTTGGGAATATGACAGCTTCTTTGTTCATTCTAATCAAACCAGGATGAATCGCGATGTAAGAAGCTTGATTTTGAAACATAAAGTAGTGGAGAATCACCAGGAAGTCGAATAAATCTCACAGGAGTTAGGATGAAGAAGCTATCCCACTTTCAAATCAGGTGATCCCAGTTTTCCTGTTTGGGAATATGACAGCTTCTTTGTCATTCTAATCAAACCAGGATGAATCGCGATGTAAGAAGCTTGATTTTGATACATAAAGTAGTGGATAATCACAGGAAGTCGAATAAATCTCATAGGAGTTGGATGAAGAAGCTATCCCACTTTCAAATCAGGTGATCCCAGTTTTCCTGTTTGGGAATATGACAGCTTCTTTGTCATTCTAATCAAACCAGGATGAATCGCGATGTAAGAAGCTTGATTTTGATACATAAAGTAGTGGAGAATCACCAGGAAGCTGAATAAATCTCATAGGAGTTAGGATGAAGAAGCTATCCCACTTTCAAATCAGGTGATCCCAGTTTTCCTGTTTGGGAATATGACAGCTTCTTTGTCATTCTAATCAAACCAGGATGAATCGCGATGTAAGAAGCTTGATTTTGAAACATAAAGTAGTGGAGAATCACCAGGAAGCTGAATAAATCTCATAGGAGTTAGGATGAAGAAGCTATCCCACTTTCAAATCAGGTGATCCAGTTTTCCTGTTGGGAATATGACAGCTTCTTTGTCATTCTAATCAAACCAGGGATGAATCGCGATGTAAGAAGCTTGATTTTGATACATAAAGTAGTGGATAATCACCAGGAAGTCGAATAAATCTCATAGGAGTTAGGATGAAGAAGCTATCCCACTTTCAAATCAGGTGATCCAGTTTTCTGTTTGGAATATGACAGCTATATTTCTCATTCTAATCAAACCAGGATGAATCGCGATGTAAGAAGCTTGATTTTGATACATAAAGTAGGGAGAGAATCACCAGTGTTAAGATGAGGAGAGTTAAGTGAAGAAGGGAGATGAGGCTTGAGTAGAATGAGGATAAGGAAGGCTAGGAAGGTTTGGGAGCTTTGAGATCAACCAGTCCGTACAAGGCCGTACAGACCGTACAAGATGGGATCGACCAAAGCTCAACCAAACCTTACCTTGAGTTACCCGAGTTACTTAGGTAAAGAGGAGAGTTACCTAGCCTTTGTGGGATGGATCAGACGTTGGAAAGGATAAGGGCGAGTCTTGGACAGGCTGTCACAGCTGGAAAGTGAAAGCAAAGGAAGCAGCCAGCTAAAGATGCTTCACACGGATTGATCACCTTATTGGATGGTTTTGAATTAAGCCTTGACTCCACATGCTTATCTTATCCTCTTGTTTACCAAAACCCTAAGCTCTCTCTTCATATAAATATGTAAACTCTCTCATTAATACAAATAAGAAAGTTATGAGTCTCTCTTAGTCTCTTTGTCTCTCAATGGTTCTATACTAGACTCTTAATCTCATTTCATACTCAAATCTCTTCTAAATCACTTCTAGTCTTTCTTATTCACTCAGATTACTCTACTCAATCCTAAAAGTGATATGGTATCAGAGCCAGGTTCCTAGAGAACTTGGTTTCGTTGGGTTCTTTGAAGATTCAAGATTGAAGCTTTGAAGAAACAGTTTGGTGTTCTTGTGTTCTTAAGCGGTTCTGGGTAGTCTTTCTGAGTTCTATTGGTTGTTTGAAGCTGCTAGTGTTCGCTCAAGACAGTTACCTCAAGAGAAAGTTATTGAAGACTAAAGGGTTCTACATTCAACATGGAGAGTGGGATGAACATGAACATGAAGGTGGCGGTTTGTTTCAAGGGAAACAACTACTTGGTGTGGTCTCGGATGGTGAGAACCACAGTGGGAAGCAAGGGGCTTTGGAAGCACATCACGCCAGGAGAAGCTCCAAAGCTCATCACTCAAGGAGAGGCTGAAGATGAAGCGGCAAGCAAGGCAGAAGAGAAGTGGCATCAAGAGGACATGTTGGTGATGTCTGTGCTTCATGCGTCCCTTGAGCCGGCCATTCTGGATGCATACAGCTACTGTGAGTCTGCTAAAGAGCTGTGGGATACCTTGAAGAAGGTGTATGGCAACACTTCAAACCTAAGCCGAGTGTTTGAAGTGAAGCAAGCCATCAACAACCTTGTACAAGAAGACATGGAGTTCACCAAGCATCTAGGGAGATTCAGGAGTCTCTGGTCCGAGATGGAGATGCTTAGGCCAAGCACAACGGATGCTGATGAGCTTAACAAGAGGAGAGAGCAAGACAAGGTCTTGGGCTACTCCTCACGCTGAACCCGGCTTACAACGGTCTCATCCAGCACCTGCTGAGGGAGGACAATCTACCTGACCTTGAGGATGTGTGTGCACGGATTCAGAAGGAGCAAGGCTCCATTGGGCTGTTTGCAAAGAAAGGAGACCTTTCCCTTGCAAGCCAAGCAACTCAAGAGGAGGGGAGTGAAGCTCCGCAAGCAAACAAGGCTGCTGCGCATGGGAAGTTTGAGGAGAGGAGGTTCAATGGGAACTGTGATCACTGCAAGAAGCATGGCCACAAGAAGAGCCAATGCTGGATCCTTCACCCACACCTCAAGCCGGCAAAGTTCATGAAGGACCGTGAAGCAAGGGCTAATGCATCAGATGGAACGGGTGGAGCTGGTACAAGCAAAGGAAAGGAGATAGATGGGCGTGAGGCAGGGGATGGGAAGTCTCTTGTTGCCTACACCGGGGCACCAAGCAACCGTGGGAACAATGATCAAGAGTATCTAAGGAGATCCGACCTTGATGCTCTCATTAAGATGTTCAAGGAGAATGGTAACATCTTTGGGTATTCTTTTGGTGCTAGGGTGGTAGAGAACTATGAGAATCTAACTAGAACTGATAGGATGCATGAGAGCTTGATAGAAATGGTAAATCAATCTAGGATTGCAAACTTTGCTAGAAATGATCATGCATTCAAACCATCTAGTATCCTTGCGCATATTGCTAGTTCTCATGACATTAAGCCATTAGTGATTGATTCAGGTGCATCTCATCATATGATAAGTGATACTAGCTTGATTAAAAACATTGTGCCAATGAATGGAAATGTAATGATTGCTAATGGAGATAAGATTCCTATTAGAGGAATAGGAAGTCTTAAACTGTTTGATAAGGAAACTAAAGCTTTTATATGCCTGAATTTACATCAAACTTGTTATCTGTTAAGAAGTGTGCTACTGATTTGCAATGCAATGTTATATTCAGTCCTAATGATGTTAAGTTTCAGGATATTAAAAGCAGCAAGATGATCGGAAAGGGAGTGACTAAAGGAGAGCTATATTTACTTGAAGATCTCACTCCTGTTTCTAGATATAGCTGCTCGTTTACTTCTGTTTCTAGTTCTGGTTTAAGTAAAAATGCATTGTGGCATGCTAGATTAGGACACCCTCATAATAAGGCTTTAAAACTGATGTTGCCAGGTGTTTCCTTTGAGAATAATGATTGTGAAGCTTGCATTTTAGGCAAGCATTGTAGAACTGTCTTTACCAAGTCTACTACTGTTTATGAAAAATGTTTTGATCTTATTCATTCTGATGTTTGGACTGCACCCTGCCTATCTAGAGAAAACCATAAGTATTATGTAACTTTCATTGATGAAAAATCCAAATACACCTGGTTAACCTTAATTCCAACCAAAGATAGGGTACTTGATGCATTTAAAAATTTTCAATCCTATGTGACTAACCATTACAATGCCAAGATAAAGATTTTCAGGTCAGATAATGGAGGAGAGTACACGGGACAAGCATTCAAACTACACCTATCTCAGCATGGAATCCTTCATCAGACAAGCTGTCCCTATACCCCACAACAGAATGGTGTGGCTGAGAGGAAGAACAGGCATTTGATGGAAGTAGCAAGGTCCATGATGTTTCAATCCAACGTGCCTAAGAAGTTTTGGAGTGATGCAGTTGCTACGGCTTGTTATCTCATCAACAGGACACCAACTCTGATTCTTCAAGGACAATCACCATTTGAGGTACTGAATCAGTACAAGCTCTCTCTAGAGCATATAAAGATCTTTGGATGTTTGTGTTTTGTGATGGTGCCTGGAGAGATAAGAAACAAGCTAGAGGCTAAGAGTTCAAAGGCAATGTTTATTGGATATTCATCAAGTCAGAAAGGATACAAATGCTATGATCCTAACACAAGGAGAGTGTTAGTATCTAGAGAAGTGAAGTTTGTTGAAGAAAAAGGATACTATGAGGAACAAATTCAAGATGATTTGAAAGACCTCACTTCTGATAGAGCTGAAACCTTGAGGATTATCCTAGAGGGTCTCGGAATCAACATGAATCAAGGTGGGAGGAGCACTACTCCAGTACCGGATCATCAGACTTCCAATCTTGAGCATGAGGGGGGGAATGAAACAAGAACTCAAAACCGTGAAGAGACAAGTAGAGAAGAGAGTTCTAGTTCTCATGATCAAGCTGTGGAATCAAATGATCAACAAGAAGAAGCTGAAGAGAGTCAGCTAAGGGAAGAAGGAGCTGAAGCAAGTCAGCTAGGAGAAGAAAGATCTGAACCAAGTGTGCTGCCACAAGAAGAAGAACAAGAGATGGCGCAAGAAGGGCCAGTGTTGAGAAGAAGTACAAGGCTGAGAAGGGATCCTTCCAGTTGGGTAAACACAAGAGTGTACTACAATGCCCAAGCTGTGAAGCATCCTACTCAGGCCGTGTGTTCTTTTGCTCAATATCCAGAAGCACATTGTGCATTCATGGTAAACTTAGATGAGAATCACATTCCAAGAAGCTATGAAGAGGCAATGGAGGATAAGGAATGGAAGGAATCAGTAGGAGCTGAGGCAGGAGCTATGATAAAGAATGATACATGGTATGAGAGTGAACTACCAAAAGGGAAGAAGGCAGTATCTAGTTGATGGATCTTCACAATCAAATACAAGGCTGATGGGCAGATTGAGAGGAAGAAGACTAGATTAGTAGCAAGAGGGTTCACTCAAACATATGGAGAGGATTACATTGAGACATTTGCACCAGTAGCCAAGTTACACACCATTAGGATTGTCCTAAGCTTGGCGGTTAACCTTGGATGGGGATTGTGGCAAATGGATGTGAAGAATGCATTCTTACAAGGAGAACTTGAAGATGAAGTCTACATGTATCCTCCACCAGGCCTTGAACATCTAGTGAAGAGAGGGAATGTACTGAGGCTAAAGAAGTCTATCTATGGGTTGAAGCAATCACCAAGAGCTTGGTACAACAAGTTGAGCACAACTCTGAACGGCCGAGGCTTTAAGAAGTCAGAATTGGATCATACTCTCTTTACCCTCACTACTCCCTCAGGTATGGTTGCTCTCCTTGTGTATGTGGATGACATCATTATCACAGGGAGTGATAAGGAAGGTATCAAAGCAACCAAGGAGTTTCTCAAATCTATGTTTGAAATCAAAGACTTGGGAGAAATGAAATACTTTCTTGGAATTGAGATTTGTAGATCCAAGGAAGGCTTATTCATGTCCCAAAGAAAGTATACACTTGATCTTTTGAAAGGTGCAGGTGCTTATGGAGGCAAGACAGCAAGGATGCCTATGGAGGATGGCTACAAAGTACCAAGAGAGGGGGAGATTGAAGACAGCAAGCCATTTCATGATCCTAAACTCTATAGAAAACTTGTTGGCAAATTGATTTATCTTACCATCACAAGGCCTGATATATGTTTTGCTGTGAATCAGGTGAGCCAACACATGCAGCTTCCCAAGGAACATCATTGGCGTATGGTGGAGAGACTGCTGATGTATCTAAATGGCTCGCCGGATCAAGGAGTATGGATGGGGTGCAATGGAAGCACAGAAGTGGTGGGCTATTGTGATGCTGATTGGGCAGGAGATATAGCCGACAGGAGATCAACAACCGGCTATTGCACATTCATTGGAGGCAACTTGGTGACTTGGAAAAGCAAGAAGCAGAAGGTGGTGTCATGTTCAAGTGCTGAAGCTGAGTATAGAGCCATGCTGAAGCTTACAAACGAGTTGGTATGGATCAAAGGCATCTTGAAGCACTTGGAGATTGATCAAGCCACTCCAATGACAATGCATTGTGACAATCAAGCTGCCATTCACATTGCATCCAACTCGGTGTTCCATGAGAGAACCAAGCACATTGAGGTTGATTGCCACAAGGTGAGACAGATGATTGTGCTTGGAGTGATCTTACCTTGCTATACGAGAAGTGAAGATCAGTTGGCTGATGTGTTCACCAAGGCAGCAAGACAAAAGACTATGGAGTCCATTCACATTAGATTGGGACTCATAGATCTTGGGAAGAGAAGGAGCTGATCCCCTTAGCTGTGAGATCTTTACTCTTTTTCCCTCATTAAGGTTTTATCCCAATGGGTTTTCCTTAGTGAGGTTTTTAATGAGGAAGATCTCATGGCTGTCCAAGCTTAGACTTTCACAAAGCTAAGCTTGAGGGGGAGTGTTAAGATGAGGAGAGTTAAGTGAAGAAGGGAGATGAGGCTTGAGTAGAATGAGGATAAGGAAGGCTAGGAAGGTTTGGGAGCTTTGAGATCAACCAGTCCGTACAAGGCCGTACAAGGCCGTACATGACCGTACAAGATGGGATCGACCAAAGCTCAACCAAACCTTACCTTGAGTTACCCGAGTTACTTAGGTAAAGAGGAGAAGTTACCTTAGCCTTTGTGGGATGGATCAGACCGTTGGAAAGGATAAGGGCGAGTCTTGGACAGGCTGTCACAGCTGGAAAGTGAAAGCAAAAGGAAGCAGCCAGCTAAAGATGCTTCACACGGATTGATCACCTTATTGGATGGTTTTGAATTAAGCCTTGACTCCACATGCTTATCTTATCCTCTTGTTTACGAAAACCCTAAGCTCTCTCTTCATATAAATATGTAAACTCTCTCATTAATACAAATAAGAAAGTCATGAGTCTCTCTTAGTCTCTTTGTCTCTCAATGGTTCTATACTAGACTCTTAATCTCATTTCATACTCAAATCTCTTCTAAATCACTTCTAGTCTTTCTTATTCACTCAGATTACTCTACTCAATCCTAAAAGTGATAACCAGGAAGTCGAATAAATCTCACAGGAGTTAGGATGAAGAAGCTATCCCACTTTCAAATCAGGTGATCCCAGTTTTCCTGTTTGGGAATATGACAGCTTCTTTGTCATTCTAATCAAACCAGGATGAATCGCGATGTAAGAAGCTTGATTTTGATACATAAAGTAGTGGAGAATCATCAGGAAGCTGAATAAATCTCATAGGAGTTAGGATGAAGAAGCTATCCCACTTTCAAATCAGGTGATCCCAGTTTTCCTGTTTGGGAATATGACAGCTTCTTTGTCATTCTAATCAAACCAGGATGAATCGCGATGTAAGAAGCTTGATTTTGAAACATAAAGTAGTGGAGAATCACCAGGAAGCTGAATAAATCTCATAGGAGTTAGGATGAAGAAGCTATCCCACTTTCAAATCAGGTGATCCCAGTTTTCCTGTTTGGGAATATGACAGCTTCTTTGTCATTCTAATCAAACCAGGATGAATCGCGATGTAAGAAGCTTGATTTTGATACATAAAGTAGTGGAGAATCACCAGGAAGTCGAATAAATCTCATAGGAGTTAGGATGAAGAAGCTATCCCACTTTCAAATCAGGTGATCCCAGTTTTCCTGTTTGGGAATATGACAGCTTCTTTGTCATTCTAATCAAACCAGGATGAATCGCGATGTAAGAAGCTTGATTTTGATACATAAGGTAGTGGAGAATCACCAGGAAGTCGAATAAATCTCACAGGAGTTAGGATGAAGAAGCTATCCCACTTTCAAATCAGGTGATCCCAGTTTTCCTGTTTGGGAATATGACAGCTTATATTTGTCATTCTAATCAAACCAGGATGAATCGCGATGTAAGAAGCTTGATTTTGAAACATAAAGTAGTGGAGAATCACCAGGAAGCTGAATAAATCTCATAGGAGTTAGGATGAAGAAGCTATCCCACTTTCAAATCAGGTGATCCCAGTTTTCCTGTTTGGGAATATGACAGCTTATTTGTCATTCTAATCAAACCAGGATGAATCGCGATGTAAGAAGCTTGATTTTGAAACATAAAGTAGTGGAGAATCACCAGGAAGCTGAATAAATCTCATAGGAGTTAGGATGAAGAAGCTATCCCACTTTCAAATCAGGTGATCCCAGTTTTCCTGTTTGGGAATATGACAGCTTCTTTGTCATTCTAATCAAACCAGGATGAATCGCGATGTAAGAAGCTTGATTTTGATACATAAAGTAGTGGAGAATCACCAGGAAGCTGAATAAATCTCATAGGAGTTAGGATAAAGAAGCTATCCCACTTTCAAATCAGGTGATCCCAGTTTTCCTGTTTGGGAATATGACAGCTTCTTTGTCATTCTAATCAAACCAGGATGAATCGCGATGTAAGAAGCTTGATTTTGATACATAAAGTAGTGGAGAATCACCAGGAAGCTGAATAAATCTCATAGGAGTTAGGATGAAGAAGCTATCCCACTTTCAAATCAGGTGATCCCAGTTTTCCTATTTGGGAATATGACAGCTTATTTGTCATTCTAATCAAACCAGGATGAATCGCGATGTAAGAAGCTTGATTTTGAAACATAAAGTAGTGGAGAATCACCAGGAAGCTGAATAAATCTCATAGGAGTTAGGATGAAGAAGCTATCCTACTTTCAAATCAGGTGATCCCAGTTTTCCTGTTTGGGAATATGACAGCTTCTTTGTCATTCTAATCAAACCAGGATGAATCGCGATGTAAGAAGCTTGATTTTGATACATAAAGTAGTGGATAATAATACGTCCCTAGATTGCTTCTCTGGATAGTATGGGATAGATCCTTGCTAGAACGAATCAAAGACTCAAGCTCTACAAGGTTGTGGATCGATTGGTGACACAAGAGGCTGCGGAAAGGCTCCTTGATACTCCTAAGTGACTAGATCGGATATGACACACCGAGATAGACACTCTTGGGTTGCTGGATACTACACACCAACAAGAACACTCAACAACTCGCGGACAAGCAGTAGAGAGAACAAAGAAAGGTTTTGATAAAAAGATAATTGATTATTGATAAAGGGGTTCAAAGCACACTTATATAAGAGAAGTTGGAACAGACTCCAAGCTTCTCGAAAACTATCAAGAGAGTAAAAGCACACGCTCTCTTGGAAATAGAAACAAAAGACAAGTTTGAAAACATGAAATGAAAGACATAATATAACATAAGGTTGATCCGGGATAAGGTTGGATCGAGATCATCAACTAAGGGTTTTGAGAAGCAAATCTATGGCCTCGTTAAAAACCTATCTTTGGAAAACCCATTGGGACAAAACCAAAGATAGGGAAAAAGAGCACACATAGTTTGCTTGCTTAGTTGATGATCAGCTTGATGGTGAAGTTGCTTGAATGGTGATAAGTGTGTCTTGGTTGATCAAGCTTCTACCAAGACATTCCTCTTGCTTCCATGACCTCTTAACCAATCCTCCAATAACTTGCGTGAGCTTCCTTGATCTTGATCGAGTCATAGGTCCTTTAGGCAAGGCTAGATCATCTCCATCAGTCGGCTTATCCAGATCCTCATCATCTCCATTAGATAGTTGGTCCATGATCACATCATCCCCTCCCTCTTGAAAAGGATTTGACCTCAAATCTGGCTCATCTGCAACAAAAGGGATCAAGTCAGTAACATTGAAGCTATCACTTATGTCGTACTTACCTTGCAGATCAAGTTTGTAGGCATTGTCATTGATCCTCTTGGTGACTTCAAAAGGGCCATCAATCCTCGGCATTAGCTTAGACTTCCTCTCTTTTGGAAACCTTTCTTTCCTCAAGTGAACCCATACTTGATCTCCAACTTCAAAGATCATCTCACGCCTTCCCTTGTTGGCTTGTTTGGCGTATTGCTTAGTTTTCTCTTCTATATTGCGCTTAGCTTGCTCATGAATCTGCTGAACCATCTCAGCTTTCTTTTTCCCATCCATACTAACCCTTTCACACTCAGGTAAAGGTATTAGATCCAAAGGTGAGATGGGATTGAACCCATAAACAATTTCAAACGGAGAAAACTTAGAAGCAGAATGCATAGCATGATTGTATGCAAATTCACAATGAGGTAAATAATCTTCCCATGATTTCAAGTTCTTTTTGATGAATGCACGCAAGAGAGTACCTAAGGTTCTATTAACTACTTCAGTCTGCCCATCAGTTTGTGGATGACAAGTAGTAGAAAACAATAGCTTAGTTCCTAGTTTAGACCACAATGTTTTCCAAAAGTAGCTAAGGAATTTAGTATCTCTATCTGAAACTATAGTCCTAGGCATTCCATGCAAACGTACCACTTCTTTAAAGAACAAATTTGCTACATGTAATGCATCATCAGTCTTATTGCAAGCTATGAAATGTGCCATTTTAGAGAATCTATCAACAACCACAAAGATAGAATCCTTTCCAGTCCTAGTTCTAGGCAAACCCATAACAAAATCCATAGATATATCATTCCAAGGATGGGTAGGAATAGGTAATGTATGAGATTTGTAGAGTTCTCTTCTCTTGTTGTATGTGTGCGTGAATACTCCAATGGAGAAAGATGAGAGCTTGTTCTAGGTGATTTATGAAGAGAGATTGATGAGAGTGTTTATGAGAGAATAAGAGACTTAGGAACAAAGATTAAGAGACTGAGAGATTAGGAGAATAAGAGATTAGAGATTAGGGTTTGAGATTCAAGAACAAGTTTATCATTTATGAAGTGGAGAGGGGAAATCCCCCTTACTCCCTTAGGAGTTACAAAACGTTCACAACAATGCCTTATATAGGCTTTTACACTTTGCAATCATAAACCCTTAATCTAATGGATAGAAATGACTTGAGAAATGGATGGCTTGGATGTAGTCTTGTTTCTGGTCAAAGGGAGCACGAGATGGTAGCTGATTGGTGGAGAGGAGCTGCTGCCTGATTGGTTATGCTAAGGCTCCCATGAACCTTTACTCACATATGTGTCTAGATTCATGGTCCAACTTGCTTTCCCTTTACATCTCATGACAGGCTGTCCTTGGACCACGCCCTCTCTCCTTTCCCTTGCTTTCCAACAGTCACAAAGAAGATAAGGTCGTCTGATTGCTCTTGGAAACCAACGCCCTAAGTTTGCACAGCTTCTGGTGAGTTTCCCGGATGTGTGGTCGAGAGGTGTGGTCGTACGGTCGATGGTACGGATCTCCTGTCCGTACCACTCGCCCTATTTATGCCCAATACTCTTCCTCCTTCTTCTGATCAGTCTAAGTCCCTCCTGGACTTATCTTCACAAGATAACTACTTCAGAACACTTCTGAAGCTTGATTGAACTCTTCTGGACATCTTCTAGAGCTTGCCCTATCATTGTACAAGCTCCATCTTCTCTTCAGTTCAACACTCCCCCTCAAGCTTGACTTTAGGAGATCCTAAGCCAAGCTTGGAACTCTGAAGAGTCTCCCTCATTAAAAACCTTACAAGGAAAACCCATTGGGACAAAACCTTGTAAGGGAAAAAGAGTAGAGCTCTCCAAAGCCTAGGGATTGGCCAGTGAACTCTTGTGCCTTAGAACCAGTGTGGTTGGACACAAGAAGCTCTGGATCACGGCCTAACAGGTGCAGCAACTCTTCACAGCTTTGCGCACACTTCACACTTCAGCTTCACCTCTTCATGGAACCGGTTTGAAGTCTCCCCCTCTCAACTGACTTCACAGCCATCTTAGAGAAGCTAGGACACGACCAGATCATCTTCAAAACACTAGTGAGGCTGATCAACACTTCACACACGGCTTGCCCTCTTCATAGAACTGGTTTGGATCTCCCCCTCTCAACAGACTTCTCAGCCATCTTAGAGAAGCTAGGAACTGACCAGGAACATCTTTAGTGAGGCTCAAGCAATGGTACCTGATACATTATCCCAAAGGTGCATCAGTACCTATCAAAAACAAGAAAATGAATATCCTGCATCACACTTGATGCACACAATCTCACAATTCAATCATAATCATCTTAAGTATCTTTTCAAGCACAAGCAATGAATAAGATGAATGAAATAGATTGAAAAGAGTTTTAAAAGTCTAAGGGAACTTCCCTTGTGTTTTTGTGAGTTTCCAAACTCTCTCAATGCACCATCTTCATGGCATCATCAACTTCTTGGAAAGGCAGAATGGATTCATCAGCTTCTCCTCAATCACCTCTCATTGAAGCCGCATTGATGGAGAGCCTTCCTCTTCACTCGCCAAGGCTGCTCTGAACAGCCTCTTGCCTAGACACGCCACTGACTTGGTCCGGTTGATGATCCTTGTAGAAGCTTTTGCAAAAGACTTGTTACTGACCATGGATCATATGCATTAAGACTCCCCCTCAAGCTTAGAACCGAAACTAGAAGGAGCTAAGCTTGTGATGATCCTATGCATCTCCATGGTCTAATAACTATCATCTTTCATGATAGCTTTCTTCTTGTGAGTTTACTCTCTTCCTTAACCAGGAACTAGGGTGTTTGAATCACCATAGAGAGTCTCACAAAACACACTTCTCATTGCATAATGACCCATGCTACACTTCCTGTAGTCTTTGGACTGGATATGTCCAATGGTATTATGCAATGGCCATCTCTCATGCATTATCAATCACACTACACTTCCTGTAGATTATGGACTAACATGTCCTAGTGATGATATGCAATGGCACAAGACCTTTGTCACTACATTCTTAGCTGTTGGCGAGTTACATGTATCACTTTCCTTGTGTACCTAACACCACCACAACTCAATGCAAGATCAGATCATCCCATTGGGATCAAACCAAGATAATTTATCCTGTTTGATCACCAATGCCACAGCAGAATATAAACCTTGAAACAAGCCAATCAATCAAGGCAGAACAAGCAGGTTTCAATCTCTAAAATGACAATGCAAGATTTAAACAATACATTGACAATTTAGGCTTATTTTTAAATTCATCAATACATGAATGCACAATCCTAAAGCATTAACTATATGAATGCAACAGGTTCAATCCATGAGACATATTAATCAAGACCAATGAGGCAAGCAACTTAGACAATTTCTAAGGGTTAGGAGGTTTGCTTACAAACAAGAGATCCGAGCTGATCTCTTGAACCTCCATGGGCACGGTTCACTTGAACTTGGCAGGTTTGAGGCTTGGATTCAATATCCAACACCTCTCCTTGGTGTGCCCATCCCTCTTGCAATGTTCACACCGATTGTTCCTATTGGACGTGGGAACACACTTCTTCAAGTGTTGGGAGCTTCTCAGACCTCAAGATATGTTGAATCAAGGCGCTGTAGGCAGGGCTAAGGGCGAGTAATAGGCAAAACACCTTGTCTTGCTCCCTTCTTTCAATCAACACCTCCGGATCAACAGATTGGGGTCTAAGCATCTCTAGCTCAGACCAAAGGGCTCTGAACTTGCCTAGATGCACAGTGAACTCCTCATCTTCTTGGGATAGGATGTTGATGAACTTCTTGATCTCAAATACTCGACAGAGGTTGGAGATGTACCCATATATCTTGTTAAGTGTACTCCAAAGGTCTTTAGCACTCTCACAGTATGAGTATGCTTCAAGGATGGATGGAGACATTGAGCTATGGAGAATGGATAAGACCTTGAGGTCTTCTTGTTCCCACTTCTCCTCAGATACGGATTTGGAACCGGATTCACCATCTGCTGAGCTTTCATTTGAACCGGCAGCCTTGGAGAGCTTTGGAGCATCCGTGAGGCAATGGCTCCATAAGCCTCTCCCTCCTAGAGCTGTCTTTACCATGCGTGACCAGATGGTCTTGGTTTAAATTGCCTCACCCTCCTGGTGATGCTCTTCTTTGTATGTCAACTGTCCTCTCTACACTCATCTGATGTGTAGGCTATGGTGACTGAACCACCATGGACAGAACAACAAGTCATCTCTCCATTGTCACAACATCCTCTCTACCCTCTTTGGAGCAGGCTGTGGACTTCCCACAGAATGTTGGCAACAGGCTTCATTTTATCATTCTATTGTAATGATAAGGAGGAAACAGGTCTTGAACTTTAGCTCTTCAGGTTGCTCATTTGAATATTTAGCACCGCAAGCTTGAGACCGAGAATAGGTGAGATCCAAGCTTGAAATGAGCCTCAATGAACTTCAAGACCAGGAGCACATCACCCTAACAGCTGCGCTTAAATCACTGATCCACCCTTTTGCCTTTAGCTTCAAGTACCCTCAGATCACCGGCCTTCCTCATGGCTTAGGTGGTGACCTTCTTCTTCTTGTGTGTCTTGAACCAGGAGCTCAACAACCTCGTGGCCTGCGCTTCTTAAACCGGCTTCTACACACAAGAACCTTCCCATTGCTCCACACAATGGTTGGTCTTCCGCTTGTATGTCTTGAACCAGGAGCTCAACAACCTCGTGGCCTGCGCTTCTTAAACCAGCTTCTACACACAAGTATCTTCCCATTGCTCCACACAATGGTTCAAGTCTTCCTCTTGTCTTGGATAGGAGGTGAGCAGAGAACACTTCTTGTGAACCTGAAACACCACTCAAACTCCAGCAAGGATAAGACACAAGAGTATTGGGATCAATCCTTGATTAATCATCAAGTTTGATTCCCAATCTCACAAGCATTGCAACGAATTAAAACAAGTCATTTTCAAGTTCTATCTTTGCAAGCAATCTCTCTAAGCACAAGCATTTTCTTTTTCAGTTTATGCAAGCTACTTAGGCATTTTAAAGCTTCTTTACTCAGCATTTAGACATGAATCTAATGCTTCAATGTAAGACAGCCACAAGACTATATGCAACAGCTTTCAATTCGGTTTCAATCCATGTATGCAAGCAGATTCAATCAATCACAACAAGCATCATTATGAACCGGAGATAAGCATATTAACATACCTAGTAATCCTAGTAATACTGTTAAATTACTAGTCCTTTTAAAGCGCTTACACAACTGCTAGTAAACTTAGTATAACTAGTACACTTAAAGGATTACTAGGGAACCAAGCTCTTTAAGCATCCTGGGACAGATTCTAAATTCATTTTATTTCATTTAGTAATCTTTTAAACAGTCCTCAGGTTTTCAATCACATCACAACATCACAACCAGTCAACAACACAAGCTCATTATCAAGATGGTTTATAGAATTGCTTACAACAAGGAACCAGGTTGATTCCTTTTGCATTTTGTGAAACCGGCCATGACTGTTGTTGGAACTGAGAGTCTAGATCATCACCCACCTCCTTCTCCTTCAGTTCATGGCCACCATCTTGTACCATCAACTCAAAAGACCCCTCCTTTCTTCAGAACATCTAGGCGCCAAGCTCTTGGCACCATACTCTTTTAGCCTGATGTGGAACTTCTCTTGGACAAGGAGCTTTGGAGTCAGGTTAGTTAGGCCTCTCCATACACCTTTGCCTCCAAGGATAATCTCCATCTGAGCAGGTAGAGAACAGGATGAGGAACCAAGGGAACTCGCCAAGCTTCAGCCTTCTTCTTCATAAGGGACTGAACTGGATGGGAAAGCATCAATGGTTTGGTTTTGAGCTGAGGCGTGAGCTGTGGACTTGCGGAAGCTTCAGCTCAGGTTCTGATGAACCTGGCTCTGATACCATATGAGATTTGTAGAGTTCTCTTCTCTTGTTGTATGTGTGCGTGAATACTCCAATGGAGAAAGATGAGAGCTTGTTCTAGGTGATTTATGAAGAGAGATTGATGAGAGTGTTTATGAGAGAATAAGAGACTTAGGAACAAAGATTAAGAGACTGAGAGATTAGGAGAATAAGAGATTAGAGATTAGGGTTTGAGATTCAAGAACAAGTTTATCATTTATGAAGTGGAGAGGGGAAATCCCCCTTACTCCCTTAGGAGTTACAAAACGTTCACAACAATGCCTTATATAGGCTTTTACACTTTGCAATCATAAACCCTTAATCTAATGGATAGAAATGACTTGAGAAATGGATGGCTTGGATGTAGTCTTGTTTCTGGTCAAAGGGAGCACGAGATGGTAGCTGATTGGTGGAGAGGAGCTGCTGCCTGATTGGTTATGCTAAGGCTCCCATGAACCTTTACTCACATATGTGTCTAGATTCATGGTCCAACTTGCTTTCCCTTTACATCTCATGACAGGCTGTCCTTGGACCACGCCCTCTCTCCTTTCCCTTGCTTTCCAACAGTCACAAAGAAGATAAGGTCGTCTGATTGCTCTTGGAAACCAACGCCCTAAGTTTGCACAGCTTCTGGTGAGTTTCCCGGATGTGTGGTCGAGAGGTGTGGTCGTACGGTCGATGGTACGGATCTCCTGTCCGTACCACTCGCCCTATTTATGCCCAATACTCTTCCTCCTTCTTCTGATCAGTCTAAGTCCCTCCTGGACTTATCTTCACAAGATAACTACTTCAGAACACTTCTGAAGCTTGATTGAACTCTTCTGGACATCTTCTAGAGCTTGCCCTATCATTGTACAAGCTCCATCTTCTCTTCAGTTCAACATAATGGAGTATACAAACCGTGAGGTTGAACTTTAGACTTTGCAAGCTTGCAAGTTGTGCACCTTCCACAGATTCTCTCCACATCTCTTTTCATATGCGGCCAATAGAAGTGATCCTGCAAAACTTTAAGAGTTTTTGCTATACCAAAATGACCCATCAAGCTTCCTCCATGGGATTCTCTGACAAATAGATCTCTCAAAGAGCAATTAGGCACACATAAACGATTGTCATAGAATAAGAATCCATCATGCCTAAAATAATGTCCTGAAGCATACTTAGCACATGATTTATAAGCTTCTTGAAAGTCAGGATCAGATTCATACATTTCTTTAATCTGCTCAAAGCCTAGCAACTTAGCATCAAGAGTAGTTAAGAGGACATACCTTCGGGATAGTGCATCAGCAACTATATTCTCCTTACCTTGTTTGTATTTGATCACATACGGGAAGGTTTCAATGAATTCTACCCATCTAGCATGTCTCTTGCTGAGCTTACTTTGTCCTTTAAGATACTTGAGAGACTCATGGTCGGTGTGAATGACAAACTCCTTTGGCCAGAGATAATGCTGCCAAGTCTGTAGAGCTCTCACCAAGGCGTAGAGTTCTTTGTCATAAGTGGCATAGTTGAGAGTAGCTCCACTGAGTTTCTCACTGAAGTAAGCAATAGGTCTTTTATCCTGCATCAACACAGCACCAATTCCAATTCCTGAGGCATCACATTCTATTTCAAATGTTTTAGAAAAGTCAGGAAGTATGAGAAGAGGAGATTGAGTAAGCTTCTCTTTAAGGAGTTGGAATGCGGCTTCCTGAGCTTCTCCCCACTTGAATCCTACATCCTTCTTGATTATCTCAGTTAGGGGAGCTGCTAGAGTGCTGAAATCCTTCACAAAGCGCCTATAGAAACCTGCCAGTCCATGAAAACTCCTTACTTCTCCCACTGTAGTTGGACTCGGCCACTCTTGTATTGCTTTGATCTTTTCCTGATCCACTTTTACACCATCTGCACTTACAACAAAACCTAGAAAGACCAAGTTATCTGTGCAAAAAGTGCACTTCTTTAGATTGGCATATAGCTTTTCCTTTCTCAAAACATCCAAAACAGCCCTAAGATGTTCTATATGATCCTCTAAGCATTTGCTGTAAACTAAGATATCATCAAAGTACACAACAACAAAGATGCCTATGAAAGACCTAAGAATATGATTCATCAATCTCATGAATGTACTAGGTGCATTGGTTAATCCAAATGGCATAACTAACCATTCATACAAGCCATGTTTAGTTTTAAATGCAGTTTTCCACTCATCTCCTTCTTTCATCCTAATCTGATGATATCCACTTTTCAAGTCTATCTTAGAAAAGATGCAAGAACCATGCAATTCATCAAGCATATCATCTAATCTAGGAATAGGGTGGCGATACTTCACTGTTATGTTGTTGATTGCTCTACAATCAACACACATGCGCCAGCTCCCATCTTTCTTTGGCACAAGGAGCACTGGAACTGCACAAGGACTCAAACTTTCTCGGATATGACCCTTCTCCATCAGCTCCTCTACTTGTTTCTGCAGTTCTTTGGTTTCAACTGGATTGGTTCTGTATGCTGGACGGTTGGGCAGTGTAGAACCAGGTACAAAGTCTATTTGGTGCTCAATCCCACGCACTGGAGGCAATCCAATGGGGCTATCTTCTGGAAACACATCTGCATATTCTTGTAAAAGAGAAACTAGTTCACTCGGATGATCCGGTGTGTGATCAGTAATGGTTAGAAGAGTCTCTTTAAACATAAGCAAGATAATAGAATTTTGAGAGTAGAGAATTCTTTTGATATCTCCCTGTTTGGCATAGAGGCTGTGATGCTTGTCATGATCAGGTTTGAGATCAATCTCTTTCGCTTTCTTTTTCTGAAGCTGGATTTGATCTTCATGAACCTCTTTAGGAGACAAAGGCACCAGCACAGTCTTCTTTCCGTTGAATTCAAAAGAATGTTTGTTGGTGAAGCCATCATGATTCACACGTCTATCATACTGCCAGGGTCTTCCAAGGAGTATATGACTGGCTTCCATTGGCAACACATCACACAAGACCTCATCTTCATATCTACCAATGGCTATAGGAACCAGTACTTGAGTAGAAACTTTCATCTCGCCCTCCTCATTGAGCCACTGCAATCTGTAGGGTCTTGGGTGTTTCTGAATTTTCAAACCCAATTTCTTCACCATAGTCTCACTGGCTACATTGACACAACTTCCTCCATCAATAATGAGACTGCACACCTTTCCCTGAACCATACACCTTGTGTAGAATAGATTCTCTCGCTGCTCAAACTCTCCATTCTTGGCTTGCACGTTCAAGAGCCTTCTTGTTACCAACAATCTTCCTTTCACGGGTTCTACTTCACTTTCTTCTTCAGACTCCTCATGATCAGAACCAAACTTCTCTTCCTCTGATTCATACTCTCCATTCTCAAGAAGAATCATAATCTTTTTGTTGGTGCACTCATTAGCATAATGCCCACGCCCTTGACATTTGAAGCACTTAACATCTCTAGTTCTTGAACTAGTAATTTCAGCTTTGCCTTTGTCTTTGCTGTATATGTTGCTCGGCTTAGTCTCTTCTTTCTGCTGAGGCTTGCTATCCTTCAGATAGGATGTTTTCTCTTCTTTAGAGTGGTGGAACTTAGACGATCCATAGCTGCGTGAGTTACCCTTCCTCTTGAGCTGCTGCTCCACTAGAATAGCTTTGTGCAACATCTCTTCTATTTCCACATAGTGTTGCATCTCCACATTGTCTTGTATCTCACGGTTAAGCCCTCCAAGAAACCTTGCCATAGTGGCTTCTCTATCCTCCAAGATACTAGCTCTCAACATCAGCAACTCCATGTCTTGATAGTATTCTTCAACAGTTCGTGTTCCTTGGGTAAGTCTTCGCAGCTTTTGATGTAGGTCGCGGTGATAGTGACTTGGAACAAACCGTTTGCGCATGAGTGACTTCATCTCGTGCCATGAATCAACCGGATTCTCTTGGTTAAGCCGTCTAGTAGTTACAAGTTGATCCCACCAACTCAACGCATAATCATAGAATTCAGTTGCTGCAATCTTGATCCTTTGGGCATTGGAGTAGTGTTGGCAATTGAAGACAAGCTCGATCTTCTTTTCCCATTCCAAGTAGGCATCTGGATCCACCTTGCCATGGAAGGGTGGAATCTTAAGCTTAAGTCCTGAAAGCTTGTCTTTGCGTGACCCCCTTCCATCATGTTCACGCCTTGATCTTCCTCTGCTCAGTTCAGAAGAAGAACTACTGCGCTCAGTTGGGTTGTGCTCAGTTCTATTGCGCGAGTAGTAGTTGTCGGTCTCTTGTGAACCCGCATGCTCTTGCCGTACTGGAGTAGGCCGGTTCCTTCTAGACTCATTGCTATGTCCCTGGCCAGTAGCTTGCCTCAACTCTTGTCTCATCTCATCACGTAATTCCTTCATGCTAGCCTTAAGCATATCAGCCATAGTAGAGATCATGGTCTGATTCATTTGCTCGGTCATTTGATCTCTCAGCATCTTGTTCTTTCTTACTAGCTCGGCTTCTTCTTCTGATTCTTTCCCCATTGGTACCTAGAATCAAAAACAACACTCAACCAGTAAATAGTTCCAATAAACTGATCGTAATCAGTAGATGATTAAGAGATTTTAAACTGAAAAATACTGGCGGTAAAAGAAAACTTGATTATCAAGCAAAGGAGGATTCAAATCGACAACTTGAAAATCACAATAGAAACGCGATCAGGGTAGGTTTGTTAATCAGATTTCGACGACACACAAGTAGATCTAGTTGTTATAGGTGATTTAAACAGATCACACGATCAATTAGATTCAAACAAAAGATCAAATCTAGAATATGAATCGATAACAATCGGATCTAAAAGAGCGAAACCTAGATCTATCAATTTCAAACTCTTAACAATTAGATCGACACAAAATGATTAGATCACACACTTAAACGACCACGGATCACAGATCAATCAATGGATATTGCGAAACAAAGAACAGATCAGTTGAAACAAAACGGATCGATCTAAAAACTGATCAAGAAGATGAACAGGTTAAATCGAAACAAAAGAGAAACGAGTACTTCCCTAACCAGAGATGCTCTGATACCACATAATACGTCCCTAGATTGCTTCTCTGGATAGTATGGGATAGATCCTTGCTAGAACGAATCAAAGACTCAAGCTCTACAAGGTTGTGGATCGATTGGTGACACAAGAGGCTGCGGAAAGGCTCCTTGATACTCCTAAGTGACTAGATCGGATATGACACACCGAGATAGACACTCTTGGGTTGCTGGATACTACACACCAACAAGAACACTCAACAACTCGCGGACAAGCAGTAGAGAGAACAAAGAAAGGTTTTGATAAAAAGATAATTGATTATTGATAAAGGGGTTCAAAGCACACTTATATAAGAGAAGTTGGAACAGACTCCAAGCTTCTCGAAAACTATCAAGAGAGTAAAAGCACACGCTCTCTTGGAAATAGAAACAAAAGACAAGTTTGAAAACATGAAATGAAAGACATAATATAACATAAGGTTGATCCGGGATAAGGTTGGATCGAGATCATCAACTAAGGGTTTTGAGAAGCAAATCTATGGCCTCGTTAAAAACCTATCTTTGGAAAACCCATTGGGACAAAACCAAAGATAGGGAAAAAGAGCACACATAGTTTGCTTGCTTAGTTGATGATCAGCTTGATGGTGAAGTTGCTTGAATGGTGATAAGTGTGTCTTGGTTGATCAAGCTTCTACCAAGACATTCCTCTTGCTTCCATGACCTCTTAACCAATCCTCCAATAACTTGCGTGAGCTTCCTTGATCTTGATCGAGTCATAGGTCCTTTAGGCAAGGCTAGATCATCTCCATCAGTCGGCTTATCCAGATCCTCATCATCTCCATTAGATAGTTGGTCCATGATCACATCAGATAATCACCAGGAAGTCGAATAAATCTCATAGGAGTTAGGATGAAGAAGCTATCCCACTTTCAAATCAGGTGATCCCAGTTTTCCTGTTTGGGAATATGACAGCTTCTTTGTCATTCTAATCAAACCAGGATGAATCGCGATGTAAGAAGCTTGATTTTGATACATAAAGTAGTGGAGAATCACCAGGAAGTCGAATAAATCTCATAGGAGTTAGGATGAAGAAGCTATCCCACTTTCAAATCAGGTGATCCAAGTTTTCCTGTTTGGGAATATGACAGCTTCTTTGTCATTCTAATCAAACCAGGATGAATCGCGATGTAAGAAGCTTGATTTTGAAACATAAAGTAGTGGAGAATCACCAGGAAGCTGAATAAATCTCATAGGAGTTAGGATGAAGAAGCTATCCCACTTTCAAATCAGGTGATCCCAGTTTTCCTGTTTGGGAATATGACAGCTTCTTTGTCATTCTAATCAAACCAGGATGAATCGCGATGTAAGAAGCTTGATTTTGATACATAAAGTAGTGGAGAATCACCAGGAAGTCGAATAAATCTCATAGGAGTTAGGATGAAGAAGCTATCCCACTTTCAAATCAGGTGATCCCAGTTTTCCTGTTTGGGAATATGACAGCTTCTTTGTCATTCTAATCAAACCAGGATGAATCGCGATGTAAGAAGCTTGATTTTGATACATAAAGTAGTGGAGAATCACCAGGAAGTCGAATAAATCTCATAGGAGTTAGGATGAAGAAGCTATCCCACTTTCAAATCAGGTGATCCCAGTTTTCCTGTTTGGGAATATGACAGCTTCTTTGTCATTCTAATCAAACCAGGATGAATCGCGATGTAAGAAGCTTGATTTTGATACATAAAGTAGTGGAGAATCACCAGGAAGCTGAATAAATCTCATAGGAGTTAGGATGAAGAAGCTATCCCACTTTCAAATCAGGTGATCCCAGTTTTCCTGTTTGGGAATATGACAGCTTCTTTGTCATTCTAATCAAACCAGGATGAATCGCGATGTAAGAAGCTTGATTTTGATACATAAAGTAGTGGAGAATCACCAGGAAGCTGAATAAATCTCATAGGAGTTAGGATGAAGAAGCTATCCCACTTTCAAATCAGGTGATCCCAGTTTTCCTGTTTGGGAATATGACAGCTTCTTTGTCATTCTAATCAAACCAGGATGAATCGCGATGTAAGAAGCTTGATTTTGATACATAAAGTAGTGGAGAATCACCAGGAAGCTGAATAAATCTCATAGGAGTTAGGATGAAGAAGCTATCCCACTTTCAAATCAGGTGATCCCAGTTTTCCTGTTTGGGAATATGACAGCTTCTTTGTCATTCTAATCAAACCAGGATGAATCGCGATGTAAGAAGCTTGATTTTGATACATAAAGTAGTGGAGAATCACCAGGAAGTCGAATAAATCTCATAGGAGTTAGGATGAAGAAGCTATCCCACTTTCAAATCAGGTGATCCCAGTTTTCCTGTTTGGGAATATGACAGCTTCTTTGTCATTCTAATCAAACCAGGATGAATCGCGATGTAAGAAGCTTGATTTTGATACATAAAGTAGTGGAGAATCACCAGGAAGCTGAATAAATCTCATAGGAGTTAGGATGAAGAAGCTATCCCACTTTCAAATCAGGTGATCCCAGTTTTCCTGTTTGGGAATATGACAGCTTCTTTGTCATTCTAATCAAACCAGGATGAATCGCGATGTAAGAAGCTTGATTTTGATACATAAAGTAGTGGAGAATCACCAGGAAGCTGAATAAATCTCATAGGAGTTAGGATGAAGAAGCTATCCCACTTTCAAATCAGGTGATCCCAGTTTTCCTGTTTGGGAATATGACAGCTTCTTTGTCATTCTAATCAAACCAGGATGAATCGCGATGTAAGAAGCTTGATTTTGATACATAAAGTAGTGGAGAATCACCAGGAAGCTGAATAAATCTCATAGGAGTTAGGATGAAGAAGCTATCCCACTTTCAAATCAGGTGATCCCAGTTTTCCTGTTTGGGAATATGACAGCTTCTTTGTCATTCTAATCAAACCAGGATGAATCGCGATGTAAGAAGCTTGATTTTGATACATAAAGTAGTGGAGAATCACCAGGAAGCTGAATAAATCTCATAGGAGTTAGGATGAAGAAGCTATCCCACTTTCAAATCAGGTGATCCCAGTTTTCCTGTTTGGGAATATGACAGCTTCTTTGTCATTCTAATCAAACCAGGATGAATCGCGATGTAAGAAGCTTGATTTTGATACATAAAGTAGTGGAGAATCACCAGGAAGCTGAATAAATCTCATAGGAGTTAGGATGAAGAAGCTATCCCACTTTCAAATCAGGTGATCCCAGTTTTCCTGTTTGGGAATATGACAGCTTCTTTGTCATTCTAATCAAACCAGGATGAATCGCGATGTAAGAAGCTTGATTTTGATACATAAAGTAGTGGAGAATCACCAGGAAGCTGAATAAATCTCATAGGAGTTAGGATGAAGAAGCTATCCCACTTTCAAATCAGGTGATCCCAGTTTTCCTGTTTGGGAATATGACAGCTTCTTTGTCATTCTAATCAAACCAGGATGAATCGCGATGTAAGAAGCTTGATTTTGATACATAAAGTAGTGGAGAATCACCAGGAAGTGAATAAATCTCATAGGAGTTAGGATGAAGAAGCTATCCCACTTTCAAATCAGGTGATCCCAGTTTTCCTGTTTGGGAATATGACAGCTTCTTTGTCATTCTAATCAAACCAGGATGAATCGCGATGTAAGAAGCTTGATTTTGATACATAAAGTAGTGGAGAATCACCAGGAAGCTGAATAAATCTCATAGGAGTTAGGATGAAGAAGCTATCCCACTTTCAAATCAGGTGATCCCAGTTTTCCTGTTTGGGAATATGACAGCTTCTTTGTCATTCTAATCAAACCAGGATGAATCGCGATGTAAGAAGCTTGATTTTGAAACATAAAGTAGTGGAGAATCACCAGGAAGCTGAATAAATCTCATAGGAGTTAGGATGAAGAAGCTATCCCACTTTCAAATCAGGTGATCCCAGTTTTCCTGTTTGGGAATATGACAGCTTCTTTGTCATTCTAATCAAACCAGGATGAATCGCGATGTAAGAAGCTTGATTTTGATACATAAAGTAGTGGAGAATCACCAGGAAGCTGAATAAATCTCATAGGAGTTAGGATGAAGAAGCTATCCCACTTTCAAATCAGGTGATCCCAGTTTTCCTGTTTGGGAATATGACAGCTTCTTTGTCATTCTAATCAAACCAGGATGAATCGCGATGTAAGAAGCTTGATTTTGATACATAAAGTAGTGGAGAATCACCAGGAAGCTGAATAAATCTCATAGGAGTTAGGATGAAGAAGCTATCCCACTTTCAAATCAGGTGATCCCAGTTTTCCTGTTTGGGAATATGACAGCTTCTTTGTCATTCTAATCAAACCAGGATGAATCGCGATGTAAGAAGCTTGATTTTGATACATAAAGTAGTGGAGAATCACCAGGAAGCTGAATAAATCTCATAGGAGTTAGGATGAAGAAGCTATCCCACTTTCAAATCAGGTGATCCCAGTTTTCTGTTTGGGAATATGACAGCTTCTTTGTCATTCTAATCAAACCAGGATGAATCGCGATGTAAGAAGCTTGATTTTGATACATAAAGTAGTGGAGAATCACCAGGAAGCTGAATAAATCTCATAGGAGTTAGGATGAAGAAGCTATCCCACTTTCAAATCAGGTGATCCCAGTTTTCCTGTTTGGGAATATGACAGCTTCTTTGTCATTCTAATCAAACCAGGATGAATCGCGATGTAAGAAGCTTGATTTTGATACATAAAGTAGTGGAGAATCACCAGGAAGCTGAATAAATCTCATAGGAGTTAGGATGAAGAAGCTATCCCACTTTCAAATCAGGTGATCCCAGTTTTCCTGTTTGGGAATATGACAGCTTCTTTGTCATTCTAATCAAACCAGGATGAATCGCGATGTAGGAAGCCTTTTTGGATGGTTTGGATAGATCCTTGCATAAACGAATCAAAGACTCAAGTTTATCAAGGCTGTGGATCGAATGGTGACACAAGAGGCTGCGGAAAGGCTCCTTGATACTCCTAGGCTTAGATCGGATATGACACACCTTTCTAAAGCCCTTGGGCGTTGGATATTACACACCAACAGACTGGATACTACACACCAGACTAATGAGATCCTAGGACCCTTCTCTGGATGGTTTGGATAGATCCTTGCATAAACGAATCAAAGACTCAAGTTTATCAAGGCTGTGGATCGAATGGTGACACAAGAGGCTGCGGAAAGGCTCCTTGATACTCCTAGGCTTAGATCGGATATGACACACCTTTCTAAAGCCCTTGGGCGTTGGATATTACACACCAACAGACTGGATACTACACACCAGACACTCTCTTAACTCGTGAAAGCAAGGGAGAAGAAAACACAAAGGTTTAAAAGAAAGAAAACTTGATAGATGCTAGGGTTGCCGAGTTACACATATATATAGTGAAAGGCTTGGAACAGGCTCCAAGCATTTCGAAATTAAAGGAACAGGCTCCTCCAATTAATGTAGAAATAAAGACATAACTTAGATAGAGTTTTCGAAAATGAAAGACATAAATACTTAGAACTAAAGATAGCATAAGGTTCTTCATGTGGTTTGGTCCGAGAGTATCAACTAGGTGATAAGATAGCAAGACTATGGCCTCGTTAAAAACCTATCATTGCAAAACCCATTGGGACAAAAACAATGATAGGAAAAGAGCACACATAGCTTGCTAGCCTAGATGATACTCAACTTGATGGTAAGATGGCTTGAATGGTGATAAGCGTATCTTGAAGTATCAAGCTTCCTCCAAGACATTCTTCTTGCTCCAAGGACTTCCTGATTAGTCCTCCAATAGCTTCTTTGAGTTTCCTAGCTCTGGCTCGAGTCATGGGACCTTTAGGAATGGATAAGACCTCATCTTCTTCAGCTGGTTCATCTCTAAACTCGCCATCTCTATCTCCATCAGCTGGCTGGTCCATGATCATATCATCCCCTCCCTCTTGAAAAGGATTTGACCTCAAATCAGGTTCATCTGCAATAAAAGGGATCAAGTCAGTAACATTGAAGCTATTACTCACATCATACTTACCTTGGAGATCAATCTTGTAGGCATTGTTGCTGATCTTCTTTGTGATCTCAAAAGGTCCATCAATTCTTGGCATAAGCTTTGACTTCCTCTCATTAGGAAACCTCTCTTTTCTCAAATGAACCCAAACTTTATCACCCTCCTTAAAGACCATCTCACGCCTTCCTTTGTTGGCATGCTTGACATACTGCTTAGTTTTCTCTTCAATGTTGAGCCTAGCTTGCTCGTGGAGTTGTTTCACCATCTCTGCCTTCTTTTTGCCATCCAAACTGACCCTTTCACACTCAGGTAAAGGAATTAAATCCAAAGGAGAGGTGGGATTGAACCCATAAACAATTTCAAAGGGTGAAAACTTAGAAGCAGAATGCACAGCATGATTATATGCAAATTCACAATGTGGCAGATAGTCTTCCCAAGATTTCAGATTCTTTTTAATGAATGCACGCAAGAGTGTTCCTAGAGTTCTATTAACTACTTCAGTCTGTCCATCAGTTTGCGGATGACAAGTAGTGGAGAACAACAACTTAGTGCCTAGCTTAGACCAAAGAGTTTTCCAAAAATAACTAAGAAACTTAGTATCTCTATCAGAAACTATGGTCCTAGGCATGCCATGTAAACGCACAATCTCCTTAAAGAACAGATTAGCTACATGCAATGCATCATCAGTTTTGTGACATGCTATGAAATGTGCCATTTTTGAGAACCTGTCAACAACAACAAAGATAGAATCCTTCCCAGTCCTAGTTCTAGGCAATCCAACAATGAAATCCATAGATATGTCATTCCAAGGATGATAAGGAATAGGGAGAGGAGTATACAAACCGTGAGACTGAACCTTAGACTTAGCTTGCTTGCAAGTTGCACATCTCTCACATAGTTTCTCCACATCACTTTTCATCCGAGGCCAAAAGAAATGATCCTGCAAGGTTTTAAGAGTCTTTGCAATACCAAAGTGACCCATGAGACTCCCTCCATGTGATTCCCTAACAAACAAATCTCTCAAAGAGCAATTAGGCACACACAGTCTATTATCATAAAAGAGGAATCCATCATGTCTAAAATAATGTCCAGCAGCAAATTTCTCACAAGAGTTATAAGCTTCTTTAAAATCTGGATCAGATTCATACATCTCTTTAATCTGCTCAAAACCTAACAACTTAGCATCAAGAGTGTTTAAGAGAACATACCTTCGAGATAGTGCATCAGCAACTATGTTTTCTTTACCTTGTTTGTACTTGATGACATAAGGAAAGGTTTCTATGAATTCTACCCATCTTGCGTGTCTCTTGCTGAGCTTGTTCTGTCCTTTCAAGTACTTGAGAGACTCATGATCCGTGTGTATCACAAACTCCTTGGGCCACAAGTAATGCTGCCAAGTCTGCAAAGCTCTCACCAAGGCATACAATTCCTTATCATAAGTTGCATAGTTGAGAGTGGCGCCTCCAAGCTTCTCACTGAAATAAGCTATGGGTCTCTTCTCCTGCATAAGAACAGCACCAATTCCAATTCCTGAGGCATCACATTCAATTTCAAAAGTTCTATTGAAATCAGGAAGTATAAGAAGAGGGGCATTAGTAAGCTTCTCTTTAGGCATTGAAAGGCAAGTTCTTGTGCTTCTCCCCATTTGAATCCAACTTCTTTCTTGATCACCTCAGTCAATGGGGCTGCTATGGTGCTAAAGTCTTTCACAAACCGTCGGTAGAAGCCAGCAAGGCCGTGGAAGCTCCTCACTTCACTTATAGTCTTTGGAATTGGCCATTCTTGAATTGCTCTCACCTTCTCCTGATCCACCTTTACTCCATCTGCACTCACAACAAAGCCTAGGAAGACCAAGTTATCCGTACAAAAAGTACATTTCTTAAGGTTAGCAAACAGTTTTTCTTTTCTCAACACATCAAGAACAGACTTAAGATGATCTATATGCTCTCCTAGGTTCTTACTGTAAACAAGGATATCATCAAAGTATACTACCACAAACAAACCTATGAAAGATCTAAGCACATGATTCATCAATCTCATAAAAGTGCTAGGAGCATTGGTTAATCCAAAAGGCATTACTAACCACTCATACAACCCATGCTTAGTCTTAAAGGCTGTTTTCCACTCATCTCCCTCTTTCATTCTTATTTGATGATATCCACTCTTCAAATCTATCTTAGAAAAGACACTAGAACCATGCAACTCATCAAGCATATCATCTAATCTAGGAATAGGGTGGCGATACTTCACTGTTATGTTGTTGATTGCTCTACAATCAACACACATGCGCCAGCTCCCATCTTTCTTTGGCACAAGGAGCACAGGCACGGCACATGGGCTCATACTCTCACGGATATGGCCCTTCTCCATCAGTTCCTCGACCTGTCTTTGTAGCTCCTTGGTTTCCACAGGATTAGTTCTGTATGCTGGTCTGTTGGGAAGAGTAGCTCCTGGTACAAAATCAATCTGATGCTCAATCCCTCGAATAGGTGGCAATCCTATGGGATTATCTTCTGGAAATACATCCTGGTATTCCTGTAAAAGAGCTGACATCTCACTCGGATACACCGGTGTACAATCAGTTAGAGACAAAAGAGATTCTTTAAAGATAAATAAGAGAACCGATTGATGAGAATAAAGAGATCTTTTGATTTCACTAGCTTTAGCATAGAAGTTGTGTTGCTTATCTGGTTTGAGATCAACCTCTTTCTTTTTCTGAAGCTGAAGCTGATCTTCATGCACTTCTTTAGGAGTTAGAGGTACCAAGACAGTTCGCTTGCCGTTGAACTCAAAAGAATGTTTGTTGGTGAAGCCATCATGGATGACACGCCTATCAAACTGCCAAGGCCTTCCCAGTAGTATGTGGCTGGCTTCCATGGGTATCACATCACAGAGAATGTCATCTTCATACCTCCCAATGGACAAGGGTATAGAAACCTGAGTAGATACCCTCATCTCGCCCTCTTCATTAAGCCATTGCAGCCGGTAAGGTTTAGGATGCTTTTGAGCTTTCAAACCAAGCTTCTTCACCATTGTCTCGCTAGCAACATTAACACAGCTTCCACCGTCGATGATCAGGCTGCAGACCTTTCCTTGCACCAGACAACGTGTGTAGAACAAGTTCTCTCTTTGTTCTTGCTCCTCAGTTTTGTTTTGCAAACTGAGAGTTCTTCTTGCAACCAAAAGTCTACCTTGAACTGGTTCCTCCTCATGCTCAACTTCTGATAGTTCTTGATCAGTCTTAGTTTCTCATCTTCAGATTCAAACTCTCCATTCTCCAGAAGAATCATAACTCTCTTGTTAGTACACTCATTAGCATAGTGCCCACGCCCTTGGCACTTAAACACTTCACATCTCTTGCACGCGAGCTTGTAGCTTCCACTTTACCCTTATCTTTGTTGTAGATGCTACTAGACTTGGATTCTTCTTTTGGCTGTGGCTTGCTCTCCTTTTGATAGCTCGGTTTATCTTCCTTAGAGGTCTGGTATCTATTGGAACCATAGCTGCCACGCGCATGACTTCTTCTCTTAACTTTTGCTCCACCAAGATAGCTTTGTGTAGCATCTCCTCTATTTCCAAGTAGTGTTGCATCTCCACTCTATCTTGTATCTCACACGGTGAGTCCACCAAGAAATCGTGCCATGGTAGCTTCACTGTCCTCAGATACACAAGCTCTTAGCATAAGCAACTCCATCTCTTGAAAGTATTCCTCTACAGACTTTGATCCTTGTGTGAGCAGTCTCAGCTTTTGATGAAGATCACGGTGATAATGGCTTGGTACAAACCTCTTGCGCATCACAGCTTTCATTTCTGCCCATGTTTCAATGGGAAATTCACCATTGCGCCTCTTGTTTGTAACCAACTGATCCCACCAGCTTAATGCATAGTCATTGAACTCGGTAGCAGCTACTTGAATCTTCTTAGTCTCTGAGTAATGCTGACAGTTGAAAACGAGTTCGATCTTCTTCTCCCACTCAAGATAGGCGTCTGGATCAGCTTTACCATGGAAAGGAGGGATCTTAAGCTTTAATCCTGATAGCTCATTGCGTCTATGCCTCCGGCCCTCATGATCACGTCGAGACCTTCTACTGCTACGTCTTGAACCGGAGCTATGGCTACTTCTCTCATAGAAGTTATCAGTCTCTTCTGATCCAGCATGCTCACGCTGACCTTGTCTGTTTCTTCTTGGTTCATGTCTTGAACCAGATGCTTGTCCTTGCCCATCATGCGGTCTCTGATCATACTTCTCTTCTAATAACTTTACCATCGCTTCCATCACTTGTTTGGTGATTGCTTCTTGCAGCAATCTATTCCTTCGCACAAAGGTTTCATCATCCTCCTCAGACCCCATTGCTTCCTGATACACGAAAAGAACTTGAACCAGTAAGTAGTTCAAAGAATTCAGAACTCAAGATTCAAATAAGGAAACAAACAAAGCGGCAAATGAAGATACTTGATCAACACGCGACGATTTGAATTCTATCTTTTTTTCGAAATTGAAACAATAACAGATCAGATTCAACAGATGATGAAATGAGGTAATCAAATCCTGATCTATAATTCTAACAACAGATCGAGTCACACACTCACAAGAAACTTTCGGATCAAACAAAACGATAACGTAATCGACAAGAATGTGAAAAGGTTTTGTTCAAAACTTGATCGAAATTCTTAGATCTATCAGTATGAGACACGAAACAATCAGATCTAGCAATCCTGATAATGAAACAAGCAGATCAAGTGAGAATAAACACACAGGAACCGATTGATCAAAAATATGAATCGACAAAGAGTAGATCTTAAGAAATCGCAAAGAGAAATCGAAACTCCCCTTCCAGAGTGCTCTGATACCACTTAATGAGATCCTAGGACCCTTCTCTGGATGGTTTGGATAGATCCTTGCATAAACGAATCAAAGACTCAAGTTATCAAGGCTGTGGATCGAATGGTGACACAAGAGGCTGCGGAAAGGCTCCTTGATACTCCTAGGCTTAGATCGGATATGACACACCTTTCTAAAGCCCTTGGGCGTTGGATATTACACACCAACAGACTGGATACTACACACCAGACTAATGAGATCCTAGGACCCTTCTCTGGATGGTTTGGGATAGATCCTTGCATAAACAGAATCAAAGACTCAAGTTATCAAGGCTGTGGATCGAAGGGTGACACAAGAGGCTGCGAAAGGCTCCTTATACTACTCCTAGGCTTAGATCGGATATGACACACCTTTCTAAAGCCCTTGGGCGTTGGATAGTACACACCAACAGACTGGATACTTGATAAAAACCTCCAAGAATACACTCTGAAATTGGGTAAGGGATAAGCCTTGGCACCGAATGAGCCCGAAGATCAACAAAAGCGATCAAGGGATGTGGATCGAAAGTGACACAAGAGAGGCGGAAAGTCTCGTGATACTACCCTATAATGATCGCCTCTAGATATGAGACACACTAGATTAACAAGTTGACCGAAGGATTACAACACACCAACAATTCTAAAAGTTTTGACAATGGAATATGACACACCATGATCGAAAACAAGTTGAGATGCACTCTCAAGGTTCCAAAAATAAGCACTCAAAGCTTATTTTATTTCATGAAGATTACAACTTATTTATAAGAGACTAAACTTGCTCAAAAGCTAGATAGTTATTCATGGAAATGATAAAACTAGTGCATGAGGAAGAGAGTGTTTTTTTTGAACAAGCATTCTTTGCTGTAGGAGAGAGAAGCTTTCATGCAATTAACCACTAATTTTCGTCACTCCTTTTGGACAGCAAAGAAACCATTTGATTTGGAATCTTCTTGGGCTGTAACTACTTGATAAAAATGGGCTGGGACAGGTTAGCTTAATATCTTGGTCAATTTCTGAGTGTCTTCCATGTCCTAGCTTCACATATGAGCCCAAATCACATCATACTCCTCCTCTTCAAAAAGATTTGTCTCAAATCTTGCTCTTCAAAGAAAGAAAACTTGAACACACACTTCTCAAATAATCCAGCAGATGTTGAAAAACATAATAATAAAACTCTTGTTTTTTTCTTTTTTTTTTTGCAGAAGATGAATAGATAGATGGTGGGTAAACAGAAGTGAATACCAAACTCAGATGTTGCTCTGATACCAAATGATAAAAACCTCTCCAAGGAATACACTCTGAAATTGGTAAGGGATAAGCCTTGCACCGAATGAGCCCGAAAGCAACAAACGATCAAGATGTGGATCGAAAGGTGACACAAGAGAGGCGAAAGTCTCTTGATACTACCCTATAATGACGCCTTCTAGATAGACACCTAAGTAGACCAAGTTAGACTGAAGGATATTACACCAACAAGCATAAAAGTTTTGACCAATGGATATGACACACCAGATCGAAAAACAGTTTGAGAATCACTCTCAAGGTTCAAAAATAATCACTCAAAGCTTATTTTATTTCATGAAGATTACAACTTATTATAAGAGACTAAACTTGCTCACAAAGCTAGATAGTTTACATTGGAAATGATAAAACTAGTGCAGGAGGAGAGAGAGTGTGTTTGAAACAAGCATTCTTTGCATGTAGGAGAGGAGAAGCTTTCCATGCTTAAACCACCTAATTTTCGTCACTCTCTTTGGACAGCAAAGAAACCATTTGATTTTGAATCTTCTTGGGCTTGTAACTTGATAAAAATGGGCTGGAAATGTAGCTAATATCTTGGTTCATTTCTGAGTGTCTTCCATTCCATAGCTTCACATATGAGCCCAATATCACATCAATACTACACACAGACACTCTCTTAACTCGTGAAGCAGGGAGAAGAAAACACAAGGTTTAAAGAAAGAAAACTTGATATATGCTAGGGGTGCCGAGTTACACATATATATAGTGAAGGCTTGGAACAGGCTCCAAGCATTTCGAAATTAAGGAACAGGCTCCTCAATTAATGTAGAAATAAAGACATAACTTAGATAGAGTTTTCGAAATGAAAGACATAAAATACTTAGAACTAAGATAGCATAAGGTTCTTCATGTGGTTTGGTCTGAGAGTATCACTAGGTGATAAGATAGCAAGACTATGGCCTCGTTAAACCTATCATTGCAAAACCCATTGGGACAAAAACAATGATAGGAAAAAGAGCCACATAGCTTGCTAGCCTAGATGATACTCAACTTGATGGTAAGATGGCCTTGAATGGTGATAAGCGTATCTTGAAGTATCAAGCTTCTCCAAGACATTCTTCTTTGCTTCAAGGACTATCCTGATTAGTCTCCAATAGCTTCTTTGAGTTTCCTAGCTCTGGCTCGAGTCATGGACCTTTAAAGGAATGGATAAGAACTCATCTTCTTCAAGCTGGTGACCTCTAAACTCGCATCTCTATCTCCATCAGCTGCTGGTCCATGATCTATCAGGATGAATCGCGATGTAAGAAGCTTGATTTTGATACATAAAGTAGTGGAGAATCACCAGGAAGCTGAATAAATCTCATAGGAGTTAGGATGAAGAAGCTATCCCACTTTCAAATCAGGTGATCCCAGTTTTCCTGTTTGGGAATATGACAGCTTCTTTGTCATTCTAATCAAACCAGGATGAATCGCGATGTAAGAAGCTTGATTTTGAACATAAAGTAGTGGAGAATCACCAGGAAGCTGAATAAATCTCATAGGAGTTAGGATGAAGAAGCTATCCCACTTTCAAATCAGGTGATCCCAGTTTTCCTGTTTGGGAATATGACAGCTTCTTTGTCATTCTAATCAAACCAGGATGAATCGCGATGTAAGAAGCTTGATTTTGATACATAAAGTAGTGGAGAATCATCCAGAAGCTGAATAAATCTCATAGGAGTTAGGATGAAGAAGCTATCCCACTTTCAAATCAGGTGATCCCAGTTTCCTGTTTGGGAATATGACAGCTTCTTTGTCATTCTAATCAAACCAGGATGAATCGCGATGTAAGAAGCTTGATTTTGATACATAAAGTAGTGGAGAATCACCAGGAAGTCGAATAAATCTCATAGGAGTTAGGATGAAGAAGCTATCCCACTTTCAAATCAGTGATCCCAGTTTTCCTGTTTGGGAATATGACAGCTTCTTTGTCATTCTAATCAAACCAGGATGAATCGCGATGTAAGAAGCTTGATTTTGATACATAAAGTAGTGGAGAATCACCAGGAAGCTGAATAAATCTCATAGGAGTTAGGATGAAGAAGCTATCCCACTTTCAAATCAGGTGATCCCAGTTTTCCTGTTTGGGAATATGACAGCTTCTTTGTCATTCTAATCAAACCAGGATGAATCGCGATGTAAGAAGCTTGATTTTGATACATAAAGTAGTGGAGAATCACCAGGAAGCTGAATAAATCTCATAGGAGTTAGGATGAAGAAGCTATCCCACTTTCAAATCAGGTGATCCCAGTTTTCCTGTTTGGGAATATGACAGCTTCTTTGTCATTCTAATCAAACCAGGATGAATCGCGATGTAAGAAGCTTGATTTTGATACATAAAGTAGTGGAGAATCACCAGGAAGCTGAATAAATCTCATAGGAGTTAGGATGAAGAAGCTATCCCACTTTCAAATCAGGTGATCCCAGTTTTCCTGTTTGGGAATATGACAGCTTCTTTGTCATTCTAATCAAACCAGGATGAATCGCGATGTAAGAAGCTTGATTTTGATACATAAAGTAGTGGAGAATCACCAGGAAGCTGAATAAATCTCATAGGAGTTAGGATGAAGAAGCTATCCCACTTTCAAATCAGGTGATCCCAGTTTTCCTGTTGGGAATATGACAGCTTCTTTGTCATTCTAATCAAACCAGGATGAATCGCGATGTAAGAAGCTTGATTTTGATACATAAAGTAGTGGAGAATCACCAGGAAGCGAATAAATCTCATAGGAGTTAGGATGAAGAAGCTATCCCACTTTCAAATCAGGTGATCCCAGTTTTCCTGTTTGGAATATGACAGCTTCTTTGTCATTCTAATCAAACCAGGATGAATCGCGATGTAAGAAGCTTGATTTTGATACATAAAGTAGTGGAGAATCACCAGGAAGCTGAATAAATCTCATAGGAGTTAGGATGAAGAAGCTATCCCACTTTCAAATCAGGTGATCCCAGTTTTCCTGTTTGGGAATATGACAGCTTCTTTGTCATTCTAATCAAACCAGGATGAATCGCGATGTAAGAAGCTTGATTTTGATACATAAAGTAGTGGAGAATCACCAGGAAGCTGAATAAATCTCATAGGAGTTAGGATGAAGAAGCTATCCCACTTTCAAATCAGGTGATCCCAGTTTTCCTGTTTGGGAATATGACAGCTTCTTTGTCATTCTAATCAAACCAGGATGAATCGCGATGTAAGAAGCTTGATTTTGATACATAAAGTAGTGGAGAATCACCAGGAAGCTGAATAAATCTCATAGGAGTTAGGATGAAGAAGCTATCCCACTTTCAAATCAGGTGATCCCAGTTTTCCTGTTTGGGAATATGACAGCTTCTTTGTCATTCTAATCAAACCAGGATGAATCGCGATGTAAGAAGCTTGATTTTGATACATAAAGTAGTGGAGAATCACCAGGAAGCTGAATAAATCTCATAGGAGTTAGGATGAAGAAGCTATCCCACTTTCAAATCAGGTGATCCCAGTTTTCCTGTTTGGGAATATGACAGCTTCTTTGTCATTCTAATCAAACCAGGATGAATCGCGATGTAAGAAGCTTGATTTTGATACATAAAGTAGTGGAGAATCACCAGGAAGCTGAATAAATCTCATAGGAGTTAGGATGAAGAAGCTATCCCACTTTCAAATCAGGTGATCCCAGTTTTCCTGTTTGGGAATATGACAGCTTCTTTGTCATTCTAATCAAACCAGGATGAATCGCGATGTAAGAAGCTTGATTTTGATACATAAAGTAGTGGAGAATCACCAGGAAGCTGAATAAATCTCATAGGAGTTAGGATGAAGAAGCTATCCCACTTTCAAATCAGGTGATCCCAGTTTTCCTGTTTGGAATATGACAGCTTCTTTGTCATTCTAATCAAACCAGGATGAATCGCGATGTAAGAAGCTTGATTTTGATACATAAAGTAGTGGAGAATCACCAGGAAGCTGAATAAATCTCATAGGAGTTAGGATGAAGAAGCTATCCCACTTTCAAATCAGGTGATCCCAGTTTTCCTGTTTGGGAATATGACAGCTTCTTTGTCATTCTAATCAAACCAGGATGAATCGCGATGTAAGAAGCTTGATTTTGATACATAAAGTAGTGGAGAATCACCAGGAAGCTGAATAAATCTCATAGGAGTTAGGATGAAGAAGCTATCCCACTTTCAAATCAGGTGATCCCAGTTTTCCTGTTTGGGAATATGACAGCTTCTTTGTCATTCTAATCAAACCAGGATGAATCGCGATGTAAGAAGCTTGATTTTGATACATAAAGTAGTGGAGAATCACCAGGAAGCTGAATAAATCTCATAGGAGTTAGGATGAAGAAGCTATCCCACTTTCAAATCAGGTGATCCCAGTTTTCCTGTTTGGGAATATGACAGCTTCTTTGTCATTCTAATCAAACCAGGATGAATCGCGATGTAAGAAGCTTGATTTTGATACATAAAGTAGTGGAGAATCACCAGGAAGCTGAATAAATCTCATAGGAGTTAGGATGAAGAAGCTATCCCACTTTCAAATCAGGTGATCCCAGTTTTCCTGTTTGGGAATATGACAGCTTCTTTGTCATTCTAATCAAACCAGGATGAATCGCGATGTAAGAAGCTTGATTTTGATACATAAAGTAGTGGAGAATCACCAGGAAGTCGAATAAATCTCATAGGAGTTAGGATGAAGAAGCTATCCCACTTTCAAATCAGGTGATCCCAGTTTTCCTGTTTGGGAATATGACAGCTTCTTTGTCATTCTAATCAAACCAGGATGAATCGCGATGTAAGAAGCTTGATTTTGATACATAAAGTAGTGGAGAATCACCAGGAAGCTGAATAAATCTCATAGGAGTTAGGATGAAGAAGCTATCCCACTTTCAAATCAGGTGATCCCAGTTTTCCTGTTTGGGAATATGACAGCTTCTTTGTCATTCTAATCAAACCAGGATGAATCGCGATGTAAGAAGCTTGATTTTGATACATAAAGTAGTGGAGAATCACCAGGAAGCTGAATAAATCTCATAGGAGTTAGGATGAAGAAGCTATCCCACTTTCAAATCAGGTGATCCCAGTTTTCCTGTTTGGGAATATGACAGCTTCTTTGTCATTCTAATCAAACCAGGATGAATCGCGATGTAAGAAGCTTGATTTTGATACATAAAGTAGTGGAGAATCACCAGGAAGCTGAATAAATCTCATAGGAGTTAGGATGAAGAAGCTATCCCACTTTCAAATCAGGTGATCCCAGTTTTCCTGTTTGGGAATATGACAGCTTCTTTGTCATTCTAATCAAACCAGGATGAATCGCGATGTAAGAAGCTTGATTTTGATACATAAAGTAGTGGAGAATCACCAGGAAGCTGAATAAATCTCATAGGAGTTAGGATGAAGAAGCTATCCCACTTTCAAATCAGGTGATCCCAGTTTTCCTGTTTGGGAATATGACAGCTTCTTTGTCATTCTAATCAAACCAGGATGAATCGCGATGTAAGAAGCTTGATTTTGATACATAAAGTAGTGGAGAATCACCAGGAAGCTGAATAAATCTCATAGGAGTTAGGATGAAGAAGCTATCCCACTTTCAAATCAGGTGATCCCAGTTTTCCTGTTTGGGAATATGACAGCTTCTTTGTCATTCTAATCAAACCAGGATGAATCGCGATGTAAGAAGCTTGATTTTGATACATAAAGTAGTGGAGAATCACCAGGAAGCTGAATAAATCTCATAGGAGTTAGGATGAAGAAGCTATCCCACTTTCAAATCAGGTGATCCCAGTTTTCCTGTTTGGGAATATGACAGCTTCTTTGTCATTCTAATCAAACCAGGATGAATCGCGATGTAAGAAGCTTGATTTTGATACATAAAGTAGTGGAGAATCACCAGGAAGCTGAATAAATCTCATAGGAGTTAGGATGAAGAAGCTATCCCACTTTCAAATCAGGTGATCCCAGTTTTCCTGTTTGGGAATATGACAGCTTCTTTGTCATTCTAATCAAACCAGGATGAATCGCGATGTAAGAAGCTTGATTTTGATACATAAAGTAGTGGAGAATCACCAGGAAGCTGAATAAATCTCATAGGAGTTAGGATGAAGAAGCTATCCCACTTTCAAATCAGGTGATCCCAGTTTTCCTGTTTGGGAATATGACAGCTTCTTTGTCATTCTAATCAAACCAGGATGAATCGCGATGTAAGAAGCTTGATTTTGATACATAAAGTAGTGGAGAATCACCAGGAAGCTGAATAAATCTCATAGGAGTTAGGATGAAGAAGCTATCCCACTTTCAAATCAGGTGATCCCAGTTTTCCTGTTTGGGAATATGACAGCTTCTTTGTCATTCTAATCAAACCAGGATGAATCGCGATGTAAGAAGCTTGATTTTGATACATAAAGTAGTGGAGAATCACCAGGAAGCTGAATAAATCTCATAGGAGTTAGGATGAAGAAGCTATCCCACTTTCAAATCAGGTGATCCCAGTTTTCCTGTTTGGGAATATGACAGCTTCTTTGTCATTCTAATCAAACCAGGATGAATCGCGATGTAAGAAGCTTGATTTTGATACATAAAGTAGTGGAGAATCACCAGGAAGTCGAATAAATCTCATAGGAGTTAGGATGAAGAAGCTATCCCACTTTCAAATCAGGTGATCCCAGTTTTCCTGTTTGGGAATATGACAGCTTCTTTGTCATTCTAATCAAACCAGGATGAATCGCGATGTAAGAAGCTTGATTTTGATACATAAAGTAGTGGAGAATCACCAGGAAGCTGAATAAATCTCATAGGAGTTAGGATGAAGAAGCTATCCCACTTTCAAATCAGGTGATCCCAGTTTTCCTGTTTGGGAATATGACAGCTTCTTTGTCATTCTAATCAAACCAGGATGAATCGCGATGTAAGAAGCTTGATTTTGATACATAAAGTAGTGGAGAATCACCAGGAAGCTGAATAAATCTCATAGGAGTTAGGATGAAGAAGCTATCCCACTTTCAAATCAGGTGATCCCAGTTTTCCTGTTTGGGAATATGACAGCTTCTTTGTCATTCTAATCAAACCAGGATGAATCGCGATGTAAGAAGCTTGATTTTGATACATAAAGTAGTGGAGAATCACCAGGAAGCTGAATAAATCTCATAGGAGTTAGGATGAAGAAGCTATCCCACTTTCAAATCAGGTGATCCCAGTTTTCCTGTTTGGGAATATGACAGCTTCTTTGTCATTCTAATCAAACCAGGATGAATCGCGATGTAAGAAGCTTGATTTTGATACATAAAGTAGTGGAGAATCACCAGGAAGTCGAATAAATCTCATAGGAGTTAGGATGAAGAAGCTATCCCACTTTCAAATCAGGTGATCCCAGTTTTCCTGTTTGGGAATATGACAGCTTCTTTGTCATTCTAATCAAACCAGGATGAATCGCGATGTAAGAAGCTTGATTTTGATACATAAAGTAGTGGAGAATCACCAGGAAGCTGAATAAATCTCATAGGAGTTAGGATGAAGAAGCTATCCCACTTTCAAATCAGGTGATCCCAGTTTTCCTGTTTGGGAATATGACAGCTTCTTTGTCATTCTAATCAAACCAGGATGAATCGCGATGTAAGAAGCTTGATTTTGATACATAAAGTAGTGGAGAATCACCAGGAAGCTGAATAAATCTCATAGGAGTTAGGATGAAGAAGCTATCCCACTTTCAAATCAGGTGATCCCAGTTTTCCTGTTTGGGAATATGACAGCTTCTTTGTCATTCTAATCAAACAGGATGAATCGCGATGTAAGAATGATGTGATCATGGACCAACTATCTAATGGAGATGATGAGGATCTGGATAAGCCGACTGATGGAGATGTTCTAGCCTTGCCTAAAGGACCTATGACTCGATCAAGATCAAGGAAGCTCACGCAAGTTATTGGAGGATTGGTTAAGAGGTCATGGAAGCAAGAGGAATGTCTTGGTAGAAGCTTGATCAACCAAGACACACTTATCACCATTCAAGCAACTTCACCATCAAGCTGATCATCAACTAAGCAAGCAAACTATGTGTGCTCTTTTTCCCTATCTTTGGTTTTGTCCCAATGGGTTTTCCAAAGATAGGTTTTTAACGAGGCCATAGATTTGCTTCTCAAAACCCTTAGTTGATGATCTCGATCCAACCTTATCCCGGATCAACCTTATGTTATATTATGTCTTTCATTTCATGTTTTCAAACTTGTCTTTTGTTTCTATTTCCAAGAGAGCGTGTGCCTTTACTCTCTTGATAGTTTTCGAGAAGCTTGGAGTCTGTTCCAACTTCTCTTATATAAGTGTACTTTGAACCCCTTATCAATAATCAATTATCTTTTATCAAAACCTTTCTTTGTTCTCTCTACTGCTTGTCCGCGAGTTGTTGAGTGTTCTTGTTGGTGTGTAGTATCCAGCAACCCAAGAGTGTCTATCTCGGTGTGTCATATCCGATCTAGTCACTTAGGAGTATCAAGGAGCCTTTCCGCAGCCTCTTGTGTCACCAATCGATCCACAACCTTGTAGAGCTTGAGTCTTTGATTCGTTCTAGCAAGGATCTATCCCATACTATCCAGAGAAGCAATCTAGGGACGTATTATGTGGTATCAGAGCATCTCTGGTTAGGGAAGTACTCGTTTCTCTTTTGTTTCGATTTAACCTGTTCATCTTCTTGATCAGTTTTTAGATCGATCCGTTTTGTTTCAACTGATCTGTTCTTTGTTTCGCAATATCCATTGATTGATCTGTGATCCGTGGTCGTTTGAGTGTGTGATCTAATCATTTTGTGTCGATCTAATTGTTAAGAGTTTGAAATTGATAGATCTAGGTTTCGCGTTTTTAGATCCGATTGTTATCGATTCATATTCTAGATTTGATCTTTTGTTTGAATCTAATTGATCGTGTGATCTGTTTAAAATCACCTATAACAACTAGATCTACTTGTGTGTCGTCGAAATCTGATTAACAAACCTACCCTGATCGCGTTTCTATTGTGATTTTCAAGTTGTCGATTTGAATCCTCCTTTGCTTGATAATCAAGTTTTCTTTTACCGCCAGTATTTTTCAGTTTAAAATCTCTTGATCATCTACTGATTACGATCAGTTTATTGGAACTATTTACTGGTTGAGTGTTGTTTTTGATTCTAGGTACCAATGGGGAAAGAATCAGAAGAAGAAGCCGAGCTAGTAAGGAAGAACAAGATGCTGAGAGATCAAATGACCGAGCAAATGAATCAGACCATGATCTCTACTATGGCTGATATGCTCAAGGCTAGCATGAAGGAATTACGTGAGGAGATGAGACAAGAGTTGAGGCAAGCTACTGGCCAGGGACATAGCAATGAGTCTAGAAGGAACCGGCCTACTCCAGTACGGCAAGAGCATGCGGGTTCACAAGAGACCGACAACTACTACTCGCGCAATAGAACTGAGCACAACCCAACTGAGCGCAGTAGTTCTTCTTCTGAACTGAGCAGAGGAAGATCAAGGCGTGAACATGATGGAAGGGGGTCACGCAAAGACAAGCTTTCAGGACTTAAGCTTAAGATTCCACCCTTCCATGGCAAGGTGGATCCAGATGCCTACTTGGAATGGGAAAAGAAGATCGAGCTTGTCTTCAATTGCCAACACTACTCCAATGCCCAAAGGATCAAGATTGCAGCAACTGAATTCTATGATTATGCGTTGAGTTGGTGGGATCAACTTGTAACTACTAGACGGCTTAACCAAGAGAATCCGGTTGATTCATGGCACGAGATGAAGTCACTCATGCGCAAACGGTTTGTTCCAAGTCACTATCACCGCGACCTACATCAAAAGCTGCGAAGACTTACCCAAGGAACACGAACTGTTGAAGAATACTATCAAGACATGGAGTTGCTGATGTTGAGAGCTAGTATCTTGGAGGATAGAGAAGCCACTATGGCAAGGTTTCTTGGAGGGCTTAACCGTGAGATACAAGACAATGTGGAGATGCAACACTATGTGGAAATAGAAGAGATGTTGCACAAAGCTATTCTAGTGGAGCAGCAGCTCAAGAGGAAGGGTAACTCACGCAGCTATGGATCGTCTAAGTTCCACCACTCTAAAGAAGAGAAAACATCCTATCTGAAGGATAGCAAGCCTCAGCAGAAAGAAGAGACTAAGCCGAGCAGCATATACAGCAAAGACAAAGGCAAAGCTGAAATTACTAGTTCAAGAACTAGAGATGTTAAGTGCTTCAAATGTCAAGGGCGTGGGCATTATGCTAATGAGTGCACCAACAAAAAGGTTATGATTCTTCTTGAGAATGGAGAGTATGAATCAGAGGAAGAGAAGTTTGGTTCTGATCATGAGGAGTCTGAAGAAGAAAGTGAAGTAGAACCCGTGAAAGGAAGATTGTTGGTGACAAGAAGGCTCTTGAACGTGCAAGCCAAGAATGGAGAGTTTGAGCAGCGAGAGAATCTATTCTACACAAGGTGTATGGTTCAGGGAAAGGTGTGCAGTCTCATTATTGATGGAGGAAGTTGTGTCAATGTAGCCAGTGAGACTATGGTGAAGAAATTGGGTTTGAAAATTCAGAAACACCCAAGACCCTACAGATTGCAGTGGCTCAATGAGGAGGGCGAGATGAAAGTTTCTACTCAAGTACTGGTTCCTATAGCCATTGGTAGATATGAAGATGAAGTCTTGTGTGATGTGTTGCCAATGGAAGCCAGTCATATACTCCTTGGAAGACCCTGGCAGTATGATAGACGTGTGAATCATGATGGCTTCACCAACAAACATTCTTTTGAATTCAACGGAAAGAAGACTGTGCTGGTGCCTTTGTCTCCTAAAGAGGTTCATGAAGATCAAATCCAGCTTCAGAAAAAGAAAGCGAAAGAGATTGATCTCAAACCTGATCATGACAAGCATCACAGCCTCTATGCCAAACAGGGAGATATCAAAAGAATTCTCTACTCTCAAAATTCTATTATCTTGCTTATGTTTAAAGAGACTCTTCTAACATTACTGATCACACACCGGATCATCCGAGTGAACTAGTTTCTCTTTTACAGGAGTATGCAGATGTGTTTCCAGAAGATAGCCCCATTGGATTGCCTCCAGTGCGTGGGATTGAGCACCAAATAGACTTTGTACCTGGTTCTACACTGCCCAACCGTCCAGCATACAGGACCAATCCAGTTGAAACCAAAGAACTGCAGAAACAAGTAGAGGAGCTGATGGAGAAGGGTCATATCCGAGAAAGTTTGAGTCCTTGTGCAGTTCCAGTGCTCCTTGTGCCAAAGAAAGATGGGAGCTGGCGCATGTGTGTTGATTGTAGAGCAATCAACAACATAACAGTGAAGTATCGCCACCCTATTCCTAGATTAGATGATATGCTTGATGAATTGCATGGTTCTTGCATCTTTTCTAAGATAGACTTGAAAAGTGGATATCATCAGATTAGGATGAAAGAAGGAGATGAGTGGAAAACTGCATTTAAAACTAAACATGGCTTGTATGAATGGTTAGTTATGCCATTTGGATTAACCAATGCGCCTAGTACATTCATGAGATTGATGAATCATATTCTTAGGTCTTTCATAGGCATCTTTGTTGTTGTGTACTTTGATGATATCTTAGTTTACAGCAAATGCTTAGAAGATCATATAGAACATCTTAGGGCTGTTTTGGATGTTTTGAGAAAGGAAAAGCTATATGCCAATCTAAAGAAGTGCACTTTTTGCACAGATAACTTGGTCTTTCTAGGTTTTGTTGTAAGTGCAGATGGTGTAAAAGTGGATCAGGAAAAGATCAAAGCAATACAAGAGTGGCCGAGTCCAACTACAGTGGGAGAAGTAAGGAGTTTTCATGGACTGGCAGGTTTCTATAGGCGCTTTGTGAAGGATTTCAGCACTCTAGCAGCTCCCCTAACTGAGATAATCAAGAAGGATGTAGGATTCAAGTGGGGAGAAGCTCAGGAAGCCGCATTCCAACTCCTTAAAGAGAAGCTTACTCAATCTCCTCTTCTCATACTTCCTGATTTTTCTAAAACATTTGAAATAGAATGTGATGCCTCAGGAATTGGAATTGGTGCTGTGTTGATGCAGGATAAAAGACCTATTGCTTACTTCAGTGAGAAACTCAGTGGAGCTACTCTCAACTATGCCACTTATGACAAAGAACTCTACGCCTTGGTGAGAGCTCTACAGACTTGGCAGCATTATCTCTGGCCAAAGGAGTTTGTCATTCACACCGACCATGAATCTCTCAAGTATCTCAAAGGACAAAGTAAGCTCAGCAAGAGACATGCTAGATGGGTAGAATTCATTGAAACCTTCCCGTATGTGATCAAATACAAACAAGGTAAGGAGAATATAGTTGCTGATGCACTATCCCGAAGGTATGTCCTCTTAACTACTCTTGATGCTAAGTTGCTAGGCTTTGAGCAGATTAAAGAAATGTATGAATCTGATCCTGACTTTCAAGAAGCTTATAAATCATGTGCTAAGTATGCTTCAGGACATTATTTTAGGCATGATGGATTCTTATTCTATGACAATCGTTTATGTGTGCCTAATTGCTCTTTGAGAGATCTATTTGTCAGGGAATCCCATGGAGGAAGCTTGATGGGTCATTTTGGTATAGCAAAAACCCTTAAAGTTTTGCAGGATCACTTCTATTGGCCGCATATGAAAAGAGATGTGGAGAGAATCTGTGGAAGGTGCACAACTTGCAAGCTTGCAAAGTCTAAAGTTCAACCTCACGGTTTGTATACTCCTTTGCCTATTCCTACTCATCCTTGGAATGATATATCTATGGATTTTGTTATGGGTTTGCCTAGAACTAGGACTGGAAAGGATTCTATCTTTGTGGTTGTTGATAGATTCTCTAAAATGGCACATTTCATAGCTTGCAATAAGACTGATGATGCATTACATGTAGCTAATTTGTTCTTTAAAGAAGTGGTACGTTTGCATGGAATGCCTAGGACTATAGTTTCAGATAGAGATACTAAATTCCTTAGCTACTTTTGGAAAACATTGTGGTCTAAACTAGGAACTAAGCTATTGTTTTCTACTACTTGTCATCCACAAACTGATGGGCAGACTGAAGTAGTTAATAGAACCTTAGGTACTCTCCTGCGTGCATTCATCAAAAAGAACTTGAAATCATGGGAAGATTATTTACCTCATTGTGAATTTGCATACAATCATGCTATGCATTCTGCTTCTAAGTTTTCTCCGTTTGAAATTGTTTATGGGTTCAATCCCATCTCACCTTTGGATCTAATACCTTTACCTGAGTGTGAAAGGGTTAGTATGGATGGGAAAAAGAAAGCTGAGATGGTTCAGCAGATTCATGAGCAAGCTAAGCGCAATCTAGAAGAGAAAACTAAGCAATACGCCAAACAAGCCAACAAGGGAAGGCGTGAGATGATCTTTGAAGTTGGAGATCAAGTATGGGTTCACTTGAGGAAAGAAAGGTTTCCAAAAGAGAGGAAGTCTAAGCTAATGCCGAGGATTGATGGCCCTTTTGAAGTCACCAAGAGGATCAATGACAATGCCTACAAACTTGATCTGCAAGGTAAGTACGACATAAGTGATAGCTTCAATGTTACTGACTTGATCCCTTTTGTTGCAGATGAGCCAGATTTGAGGTCAAATCCTTTTCAAGAGGGAGGGGATGATGTGATCATGGACCAACTATCTAATGGAGATGATGAGGATCTGGATAAGCCGACTGATGGAGATGTTCTAGCCTTGCCTAAAGGACCTATGACTCGATCAAGATCAAGGAAGCTCACGCAAGTTATTGGAGGATTGGTTAAGAGGTCATGGAAGCAAGAGGAATGTCTTGGTAGAAGCTTGATCAACCAAGACACACTTATCACCATTCAAGCAACTTCACCATCAAGCTGATCATCAACTAAGCAAGCAAACTATGTGTGCTCTTTTTCCCTATCTTTGGTTTTGTCCCAATGGGTTTTCCAAAGATAGGTTTTTAACGAGGCCATAGATTTGCTTCTCAAATCTCTTAGTTGATGATCTCGATCCAACCTTATCCCGGATCAACCTTATGTTATATTATGTCTTTCATTTCATGTTTTCAAACTTGTCATTTGTTTCTATTTCCAAGAGAGCGTGTGCCTTTACTCTCTTGATAGTTTTCGAGAAGCTTGGAGTCTGTTCCAACTTCTCTTATATAAGTGTACTTTGAACCCTTTATCAATAATCAATTATCTTTTATCAAAACCTTTCTTTGTTCTCTCTACTGCTTGTCCGCGAGTTGTTGAGTGTTCTTGTTGGTGTGTAGTATCCAGCAACCCAAGAGTGTCTATCTCGGTGTGTCATATCCGATCTAGTCACTTAGGAGTATCAAGGAGCCTTTCCGCAGCCTCTTGTGTCACCAATCGATCCACAACCTTGTAGAGCTTGAGTCTTTGATTCGTTCTAGCAAGGATCTATCCCATACTATCCAGAGAAGCAATCTAGGGACGTATTAAGAAGCTTGATTTTGATACATAAAGTAGTGGGAATCACCAGGGAAAGCATGAATAAATCTCATAGGAGTTAGGATTAAGAACATCCCACTTTCAAATCAGGTGATCCCAGTTTTCCGGTGTGGGATAATGAAGCACTTCTCTTTGTCATTCTAATCAAACCAGGATGAAAGCGGATGTAAGAAGCTTGATTTTGATACATAAAGGTAGTGGAGAAGCACCAGGAGCTGAATAAATCTCATAGGAGTTAGGATGAAGAAGCTATCCCACTTTCAAATCAGGTGATCCCAGTTTTCCTGTTTGGGAATATGACCTAGTTGTCTTCTAAATCAAACCAGGATGAATCGTGATGTAAGAAGCTGATTTTGAAACATAAAGTAGTGGAGAATCACCAGGAGTGAATAAATCTCATAGGAGTTAGGATTAAGAAGCTATCCCACTTTCAATCAGGTGATCCCAGTTTTCCTGTTTGGGAATATGACAGCTTCTTTGTTATTCTAATCAAACCAGGATGAATCGCGATGTAAGAAGCTTGATTTGATACATAAAGTAGTGGAGAATCACCAGGAAGTTGAATAAATCTCATAGAGTTAGGATGAAGAAGCTATCCCACTTTCAATCAGGTGATGCCCAGTTTTCCTGTTTGGGAATATGACAGCTTATTTGTCCATTCTAATCAAACCAGGATGAATCGCGATGTAAGAAGCTTGATTTTGAAACATAAAGTGTGGAGAATCACCAGGAAGCTGAATAATCTCATAGGAGTTAGGATGAAGAAGCTATCCCACTTTCAAATCAGGTGATCCCAGTTTTCCAGTTTGGGAATATGACAGCTTCTCTTCTTTCGTCATTCTAATCAAACCAGGATGAATCGCGATGCAAGAAGCTTGATTTTATACATAAAGTAGTGGAGAATCACCAGGAAGCTGAATAAATCTCATAGGAGTTAGGATAAAGAAGCTTCCCACTTTCAAATCAGGTGATCCCAGTTTTCCCTGTTGGGGAATATGACAGCTTCTTTGTCATTCTAATCAAACCAGGATGAATCGCGATGTAAGAAGCTTGATTTTGATACACAAAGTAGTGGAGAATCACCAGGAAGTCAAATAAATCTCACAGGAGTTAGGATGAAGAAGCTATCCCACTTTCAATCAGGTGATCCCAGTTTCCTGTTTGGAATATGACAGCTTCTTTGTCATTCCTAATCAAACCAGGAGAATCGCGATGTAAGAAGCTTGATTTTGAAACATAAAGTAGTGGAGAATCACCAGGAACTGAATAAATCTCATAGGAGGTTAGGAGAGAAGCTATCCCACTTTCAATCAGGTGATCCCGTTTTCCCTGTTTGGGATATGGACAGCTTCTTCGTCATTCTAATCAAACCAGGATGAATCGCGATGCAAGAAGCTTGATTTAATACATAAAGTAGTGGAGAATCACCAGGAAGCTTGATAAATCTCATAGGAGTTAGGATAAAAGAACTAACCACTTTCAAATCAGGTGATCACAGTTTCCTGTTTGGGAATATACCAGCTTCTTTGTCATTCTAATCAAACCAGATGAATCGCGATGTAAGAAGCTTATTTTGATACATAAAGTAGTGGAGAATCACCAGGAATCTAATAAATCTCACAGGAGTTTAGGAGTGAAGAAGCTATCCCACGTTCAATCAGGTGATCCAGTTTTCTGTTTGGGAATATGACAGCTTCTTTGGCTATCTAATCAACCAGGATGAATCGCGATGTAAGAAGCTTGATTTTGAAACATAAGTAGTGGAGAAAATCACCAGGAAGCTGAATAATTCTCATAGGAGTTTAGATGAAGAAGCTATCCCACTTTCAAGTCAGTGATCCATTTTCCTGTTTGGGAATATGACAGCTTCT
>NW_026015207.1:10000-15000 GCF_020379485.1 Brassica napus
TAAGATTTATTCTTTTTCAGGAAGCAGTTGGCCAGATGACTATCTCTCATGGGAAAGAACCATGGATGATTGGTTTTCATTCCATGGCGTGCCAAAGAAAGAAAAGCTGAGCCATGCCATCAAACAACTCAACGGAAGTGCATACAAATGGTGGAAAGGTGTAGATGGTGCAAGATGGAAGAGTCAAAGAGAGGCTATCAAAACGTGGGAAGATCTTAAAGAGGCCATGATCAGGAAGTATGTATCCTCACTTCCAACACCAGAGATTAGAGAAAGGTACCCAAGGAGGTTTTCAAGCCATGGGTCCAAAGAGGCAAAGAGAGTGGTGCCACAACAAGGCCATAGAAGCTTGATCCATCAAGAACAGATTCGGCCAAACAAGGGGCACACAGTTCTCTATGATCAGTCCCAACCTTATGAGGTCCCAAAGACCATGGAGAGAAAGAACTTTGTCAGCCAAGACACGTTGGCCAGACACAAAGAAAAATCAGACAAACCTATTTTTCAAGAAAAGGCCAAGGTAAGTCCTATACTTGATAAATTTGTTTATAAATCATCTCCAACTGGTATGAGTCACTTGTCTTTGTCCAAGGTTGTTAAGACAGGTCCTGAGATCCAGAAAGACACGAACTCCACATCCTTGTTGAGATCCAAAGTTGTCCATGATTTAAGTCCAAGAGACAAGGAGATTTTAAACCCAAAGGAAGAAGCGCCATCAAGCCAAGGTAAGTCTTCTAAATCTGAGGATTTAAAATATCAGACATGTTATAGATGTCGTAAGAAAGGACACTATGCTGTAGTTTGTCCTACTAAGCAAGTATTGATAGAAACATCACTAGAAAAGAAAACAGATTTATCTATGAAGAGTGATAGTTTTATTCAGTCTGATTTGTTGGTTCCAAATTCTTGTGTAATGCACTTGTCTTTGTCAAAAGGTGTTTTAACAGGAATTAAAGAGCATGAATTCAAAGGAGAGGAGCCACCAGGCACCACACCAGTGATGAACCAGGAGAAGGTTCAAGACACAATGCAGTCCATGTTGCTTAAAGAAGCAAAACCAGTAAATAAAGTATCAAACCAAGGTAAGTGTCAAACACCACCTAGAGAAACTGGTATTGACGTGTGTGTTCTTGATGTAGAGAGTAAAAATGAAAGCTATTTGCTTCCTGAAGTTCTAAGGAAAGAACCAGACCATAAGCCCAGCCATGAACCACCTCACAAGTGGAAGTCTAGTGTTGAACAATGTGTTCAAATGCCAAGGCTTAAGGTAATCTTCTCTGATCTTAAAACGTCCAAGACACTTGATTATCCAGATATAATGCACTTGTCTTTGCCAAAAAGTTTTGATCCAGGAATAAAAGAAGTTGAAGTTCATAACCACCAAGGTCAAAAGATGCAAAGAAGGCAGCAAACAAGAACAAGTTGTCCAAAGAAGAAAATCATTCTTCAACTTGTGGAAGCTATCAAAGTAAGTCTGGAAATCTCAAATTATTTTTATCAGTGTCCAAACACAGTTATAATGCACTTGATTTTTGTCCAGAATGTTGAGAATTTTTCAGGTTGCAAAGGAGAAAGCTACAAAGAAATCCCACCGGATAACCTTTTGTTGCTAGGAGAATCAAAACCAAAGATGGTCAGAACTGAGCCTACTAGGAGTATGAAGGACCATCCACTGAAGGAGATAAGAAATGCCAAAGTCAAAAGCAGAGGCGTGATCCTATCCTATTTGCTGAAAGAAGAGCCACCTGATGCACAATCCATCCCCAAACCGAAACAATATCAAGGTAAGACCTTAGAATCTCAAAAGAGTATGAAAGCTGACTTGCTCTATCTTGGTGCAGGTTATACAGTTTCAAGGCGAAACCTTTTCAAGGGGGAGGGAATGTTGCGGCCAGCAATTCAGCAGCTGAACCAGAGGTCGACCCAACACCCTACTCAACCAGCCAAGGCGCCAACCAGGACATACGTGCACTAAAAATGCCATATCTTACAAACCAGGAGGGTTTAAATCACGAGGCTAATTTTTATGCATTCTACACTCAAGAAGGAGTCCAGGCCAATTGGAATTGGGTCAAAATAATCACGGAGAGAGAAGTTATGAATTTTACAATTCAGAGGTTTCTCAACCCGTCCATCTGCGAGTACCCGACTTTAGAAGAAGATTCAAGCTCAATGAAGGAGCGGCCTGAAGCAAAACCCATCACAGAAGTCAAGAGGAGTTTATCATCGTTTCATAAAGCCCAAGATCAGGAGAAATGGCCACGGAAATTAGGAGTTATGATCAATTCCCCAGAACCGGCCAAACCGACGTCATCTATGGAAAGTCTTCAACCAATTCAACTTGGTTCGACCCAGAGCTATTTATGGGAACCAGGAGATCATCTTAACCAATCAGGAGGTATTCCAGAAGTCCTTAGCTGCACCAGAACCCAGGAGATCAGTTGGTTCAATGGAGAATCACTTAAACCCATTTTTGAAAGTAATAAGAATTATTCAGTTTTCTAGTTTTCTTAAAACTATTGTTCTAAGTCTTTTGAGTTTGTGTGAAGCAGCTCCAAAGCACCTTGACTTATCAAGGCTCCTTTCCATAGAGTCTTGTGGCGTCCTCAATCCCCCATCCTTCCACTCCAATTCGTTTGCCAAGCTTGAGAGAGACATCAGTCCAGCAAGCAAAGCACCACCTCAATCCACTTCAATCATCTTTTGATCAAGCTGAGAGTGTTACACAACCAGCAGCTTGATTCCATCCTATCTATCTTTATTTATCTTGTTTTATCATATTAGAAATCATATCTCATTTGTTTTTGCATTTGTTTTCAGGTTCATAACTTGCATTCCATCATATCGCCCATCCGATCATCTCTTTGGTCGACCCATCCAAGCTTCCATCATCCATCTTGCCCACCCTGAATCCCAGCCTGCAACATTCATCCCATCAGTACGCTTGGCCTCGATCATACCAAGGAAAAATGTTAACACTTGGTTGGATGATGGAAAGTCGAGCCAGCATAAGTACTACTTGGACCAATCAGACTGACTTGGACAGTCCAGTCCATCAAAACTCGAGCTTATGTCCAGATCAGTACACGGATCAGTCCACGGGAAGGGCCAGCATGCTGATATGTGTACTGACATGGTGCATCAGTTGTCCAAAATCAGTACACGGATCAGTCCACGGGAAGGGCCAGCATGCTGATATGTGTACTGACATGGTGCATCAGTTGTCCAAAATCAGTACACGGACAGTCCACGGGAAGGGCCAGCATGCTGATATGTATGGTCAGCATGCTGATATGAGTTCAGTACACGGATCAGTCCACGGATCAGTACACGGACAGTCCACGGGAAGGGCCAGCATGCTGATATGTGTGGTCAGCATGCTGATATGAGTTCAGTACACGGATCAGTACACGGATCAGTACACGGACAGTCCACGGGAAGGGCCAGCATGCTGATATGTGTGGTCAGCATGCTGATATGAGTTCAGTACACGGATCAGTACACGGATCAGTCCACGGGAAGGGCCAGCATGCTGATATATGTGGTCAGCATGCTGATATGAGTTCAGTACACGGATCAGTACACGGATCAGTACACGGACAGTCCACGGGAAGGGCCAGCATGCTGATATGTGTGGTCAGCATGCTGATATGAGTTCAGTACACGGATCAGTACACAGATCAGTACACGGATCAGTCCACGGGAAGGGCCAGCATGCTGATATGTGTACTGACATGGTGCATCAGTTGTCCAAAATCAGTACACGGACAGTCCACGGGAAGGGCCAGCATGCTGATATGTGTGGTCAGCATGCTGATATGAGTTCAGTACACGGATCAGTACACGGATCAGTACACGGACAGTCCACGGGAAGGGCCAGCATGCTGATATGTGTGGTCAGCATGCTGATATGAGTTCAGTACACGGATCAGTACACGGATCAGTCCACGGGAAGGGCCAGCATGCTGATATATGTGGTCAGAATGCTGATATGAGTTCAGTACACGGATCAGTACACGGATCAGTACACGGACAGTCCACGGGAAAGGCCAGCATGCTGATATGTGTGGTCAGCATGCTGATATGAGTTCAGTACACGGATCAGTCCACGGGAAGGGCCAGCATGTTGATATGTGTACTGACATGGTGCATCAGTTGTCCAAAATCAGTACACGGACAGTCCACGGGAAGGGCCAGCATGCTGATATGTGTGGTCAGCATGCTGATATGAGTTCAGTACACGGATCAGTCCACGGATCAGTACACGGACAGTCCACGGGAAGGGCCAGCATGCTGATATGTGTGGTCAGCATGCTGATATGAGTTCAGTACACGGATCAGTACACGGATCAGTACACGGACAGTCCACGGGAAGGGCCAGCATGCTGATATGTGTGGTCAGCATGCTGATATGAGTTCAGTACACGGATCAGTACACGGATCAGTAAACAAATCAGTCCACGGGAAGGGCCAGCATGCTGATATGTGTGGTCAGCATGCTGATATGAGTTCAGTACACGGATCAGTACACGGACAGTCCACGGGAAGGGCCAGCATGCTGATATGTGTGGTCAGCATGCTGATATGAGTTCAGTACACGGATCAGTACACGGATCAGTCCACGGGAAGGGCCAGCATTCTGATATGTGTACTGACATGGTGCATCAGTTGTCCAAAATCAGTACACGGACAGTCCACGGGAAGGGCCAGCATGCTGATATGTGTGGTCAGCATGCTGATATGAGTTCAGTACACGGATCAGTCCATGGACAGTCTGTGTGTGCTAACGGACAGGCACGGACGTCCTGCGTGTGCTGACGGACGTCCTGTGTGTACTGAACAGACAGCCCACGTGGGCCAAAATCACCCGAACAGTCCACAGGAAGGGCCAGCATGCTGATATGTGTACTGACGGACGACCACAGACGTCCTGTGTGTGCTGACGGACGTCCTGTGTGTACTGACGGACACACGGACACACACGGACGTCCTGCGTGTGC
>NW_026015207.1:30000-32500 GCF_020379485.1 Brassica napus
GGTCAGGAGATCGGCCTGGTTCACCGCCTCCAATCCCAGTGGCTCATCTGAACCAACCAAGGTATTGAGGTTCAAGGACCTGATCATCCCTTCCAGTTCATCCGCCTCCCTCTCAGATGACACTTCAGCCCTTCTGCGGCTCAAGGCATCAGCCACTAGGTTAGCTTTCCCAGGATGATAAGCTATGTCCAGATCATAATCTGCAACAAATTCCATCCATCTCCTCTGCCTTAAGTTTAACTCAGGCTGAGTGAATATGTACTTCAAACTCTTATGGTCTGTGAGTATTTGCACCCTGGCACCATAAAGATATGATCTCCATATCTTTAATGCAAATACTACTGCAGCCATCTCCAAATCATGGGTTGGATAGTTACCCTCATGCTTCCTTAACTGCCGGGAAGCATAGGCTATCACCTTCCCATGTTGTGTCAAAACACAACCAAGACCAGTTATGGATGCATCCGTATACACCACATAAGGCTGATCAGCCTCAGGCAACACCAGGACAGGTGCATTAGTCAACATGTTCTTGAGTGCTGCAAAACTTTTCGCACACTCCTCAGACCATGTGAACCTCACGTCCTTGCCTGTCAGCTTAGTCATAGGTTGAGCTATGCTCGAGAACCCCTTGACATATTTCCGGTAATAACCAGCCAACCCTAAGAAGCTCCTCACTTCCGTAGCATTCTTTGGCTGTGGCCATTCCTGGATACATTTGATCTTATCTTGATCCACTGAGACTCCTTTATCAGACACCACATGCCCAAGGAATCCAATGCTCTTCTGCCAGAAGCTACACTTGCTTAGCTTAGCAAAGAGCTTCTGTTCTCTCAGGCGGCCCAACACCGCCCTAAGGTGTCTTTCATGGTCCTCCTTTGTCTTGGAATACACGAGTATATCATCAATGAAGATGATCACAAACTCGTCCAAGTATTCCCTGAAGATGCCGTTCATCATCTTCATGAATGCAGCAGGTGCATTGGTCAGTCCGAACGGCATGACCACAAACTCATAGTGACCATACCTAGTTCGGAATGCTGTCTTCCTCACATCACCTGGTGCAATGGGGATCTGATGATACCCAGAGGCCAAGTCAATCTTGGAGAACCACTTGGCTCCACGGAGTTGGTCCAACAACTCATCAATCCTGGGTAAAGGGTACTTGTTCTTCACAGTCACCCTGTTCAAACCCCTATAATCAATGCACAACCTAAAGCTACCATCCTTTTTCTTAACGAATAGGACTGGTGCTCCCCAAGGTGATACACTAGGGCGTATGAACCCCTTCTCAAGCAACTCCTCAAGTTGCTTCTTCAGCTCTGCCATCTCAGCTGGTGCCATTCTATATGGACTTTTTGATAACGGGGCCGTTCCAGGTTCCAATTCAATGATGAATGGGTCAGCCCTATCAGGGGGAATGCCCTGTAGTGCCCCAAACACATCCTGAAATTCTCGAACCAACGGTATACCCTCTGGGTCACAGGCCCCTACAACCTCATCAGTGTAAATGGTAGCCAAAAAGGCCTCACAACCATTTCCAAGCATCCGTTCTACTTGGACTGCTGAAACCACCAAACTACAAGAGGTTGGCTTGATTCCTTGGTACTTGATCGGGGGTCCAAACTCATTCTCAAGTTGCACCCTTCCCCGGTGACAATCTAGAGTTGCCCGATACTTTCCCAACCAGTCCATGCCCAAGATCACTTCATGATGCTTAAGGGGGACAACAATCAGATCTATAGGCATCGGCCTATCCAAGATCACCACAGGGATGTCCTTAACCAGACCGAGTGAGTTCATAACTTGCCCTCCGGCCGCACTCACTCGTTCAGGACCATCCCATGTTCCATACTGGAACAAACCTTTTCCTATCATACTTGGACTCACAAAACTATGTGTAGCTCCAGTATCAAATAGTGTGTGTGTTTCCACACCACCAATACTTAAGGTCCCTACACAAGACCCGTCAAAGTATATCTATCCATCCTAGATTCCATACCATGCAATTCTACTGGAATTGTAAAAGTAGTTGTCTAGAGTGTTACCATTGATCGCTTGGAAAGGCCGAGCCCCATCCACATCCTTGGATAGCTCATACACACGAGGTGTGGAGGTCTGGCCTCGTCCCTGAACTGGCCTGCTAGCCTCCCCACGTCCCTTACTTTGGTTGCCTTGCAACTTAGGGCAGTCCCTGCGGTAGTGGCCCTTCTGGCCGCAGTGGTGACAGGTCCTGGACTCACCCAACGGACTTGGACAATCCTTGGCTGAGTGATCCATCTTACCACATCGAGTGCAGGCACCCATGGCCTTCCAGCACTCTCCACCGTGGTATCGTCCACACTTAGGGCACTCTGACCTACCACTTGAGGTTTTACCCTCCTCGGTCGAGTCCCTCTTCCTCTTCTTGTCACCACTCTGACCCGAGGATACCACCACACTCTTCAGCTTCTGCTTACCCTCCTCGGTGAGGTTGGTCTCCAGCAAGGCCATCCTCTCA
>NW_026015207.1:42500-55000 GCF_020379485.1 Brassica napus
GATTGCTTAGTCTAGGGATTGTTTTGTTTTGTTTATGTTAGTGAGTTTCGTACTAACATTGTCTGAATCCTTAGGCTGGAAAAATCAAATCGGGAAAGTCCCGAAAGAGTAAGAAAACAGCCGGTCAGTCTAGTCAAGTGGCCATGGACGGGACCAATCTATCCGGATTGCAAACCGATCCGGCCGCAGCTGACACTAGAGACGTGTTGCCAACTGATCAGGCTAATCTTACGGGGACGCAACAGGATGGTCAGGAACATCGGGAGAGTGATGAGGAAGTGGAATCCTCGAACGCTAACCGTGATGGTGACCAGCATGAGAGAGTGGCCGATGGAACGGCTAATGTGATGTGGTCATCAGATCATCAACTGAACCGGAGGTCAACCCAAAGCCCTACTCAACCAGCCAAGGCGCAAACCAGGACATACGTGCACTAAAAATACCATATCTTTCAAACCAGGAGGGTTTAAATTACGAGGCTAATTTTTATGGATTCTACACTCAAGAAGAAGTCCAGGCCAATTGGAATTGGGCCAAAATATTCACGGAGCAAGAAGTTATGAATTTTACAACTCAGAGGTTTCTCAGCCTATCCATCTGCGAGTATCCGACTTTAGAAGGAGATTTAAGCTCAAGTAAGGAGCTGCCTGAAGCAAAGCCCGTCATCAAATTCAAGAGAATTCTTTCAGCTTTCCAGAAAGCCAAAGATCAGGAGAAATGGACACGTAAATCAGAAGATATGTTCAATTTTCCAGAACCGGTCAAACCAGTGCTACACTCGCCTCAATTGGAAGCTAACCGGTTCAATCAGCTTCAAACCAGAAATTGGCGACCAGGAGATCATTTCAACCAATCAGGAGGTATTCCAGAAGTTCTTAGCTGCACCAGAACCCAGGAGATCAGTCGGTTCAATGGAGAATCACTTAAATCAAACCGGAGCTATTTATGGAAAGATTGGACAATCTTTCGGTTTGATCCATTCCAAGCAATTCCAATCCAACCAGGAGAACCAGACGACATCCAGACTAAACCAAGACATCCAGGAGACATTATACACGAGCCAGAAGAGTTCTACAACTTCATCCCATGCACCAGCCCACATAGGAATAAGAAGATCCCCATTATCACCAAACTGCCTTATTTGGAGTCTCTTGCATTCAAACTCCAACAGCTCTTTTTCTACCAAGGCAAGGACGAGATCAGCATCTATCAAGCATTCAAGAAGGTCCCAAGAAAGCTCTCTTATCCCCTTAAACCGTCCAGATTCAAGCAAATCAAGTTTCTTCACTTGGAGCCAAAATCCCACAAAAGGCTCCAACGGCTAGTTTTCAAGGAGCCATCAATTCCTTTGCTTCCAAGTTTATTATTTCGATTTTTATTTCTTTCCTTATGTCATTTTATGGCTGTTAGAAAGTTCTTGGTCGAGCCTATAAAGCTCTAGTCTTTGTTTCATTGTAAATCACCCATCTTTGAAAGTATTATGAATTATTCAATTTTTCTAGTTTTGTCAAAACTATTGTTCTAAGTCTTTTGAGTGTGTGAGAAACAACTCTGGAGCAACTTGACTTATCAAAGCCTCCTTTCACAGAGCTTTGTGGCGTCCATCATCCCATCTCCATCCATTAATCGATCTTGAGAGTGATACACATCCAGCAAGACCGGTTCCATCTTCATTCATCTCCCATCCATTGATCCTTGTTGAGAGTGATACACATCCAGCAACAAAGATCCCATCTCCATCAATCTATCCCTTTTCTATTTGTTTTTATTCATATTATCATTTTGATTCATATTCATATTTGTTTCTGTTTGCATTATAAAACTCTAAAAACTCATAAAAATCGGTTCTCATTGTTCTCAGGTTGTAGCTTGGATCCAACCTCTATCTATTCGTGGGTTACCCCCCCCTGTGCCTACAACATTTTGGTATCAGAGCTCAAGCTCCTGAATCAGGTCACTCTATCCTTGCATCATTCATATTTGTTTGCATTTGTTTTTCATCATAAACCGAAAATCCATAAAAACTGTTTCTTTGTTTCAAGTTTTGTTTCTGCATTTGTTTTGTGTTCTTGCTGTTCATTCTGCTAAGTGCCACGAAAAAGAAAAGAAAAGTTTTGTTTGATTCATTTAAAATCGAAAATCCCAAAAGAAAAGTGTTTGCATTTATTAGTTTCCATAAAAAAAAAATCCCATAAAAATTTATGTTTTGAATTTGATTCATTTTCATTTGCATTCATAAATTCAAAAGCCAAAAGAAATCATCCTAGTTATTGTTTCATACCATTTCTACTTGTTCATTTCGTGATTGCATCAGAAAAGAAAAATAAATATTTTTTTAAGCTTTAGTTTATATCATTTGCATATTTAATTGTTGCATTTCATCCAAAGAAAATTCAAAAAAAAAATCAGCATTAGTTTGCTTTCCATATTTTCTTTTCATTTGTGTTAATTGTCATTTATTATTGTTTCATTTCGAGATTTGCATTAAGAAAACCAAAAGAAAAATCATTTTGCATAATTTATTTCATTTCGGTTCAACATTGCATCTTTTTCGGTTTAGTTTTAATAGATTGCATTTTGTTTACTTATTTTGGTTCGACCAAAACTTCCCATATCTTCACTTGCTCTTTGAGATTGTTTTCAGGAAGCTATGGCAGGAGAAACCCAGAGACAACTTCTCAAGGAAAACCAAACTCTTTTGGCAGATTTAAAGAAAGTAAAAGATCAGATTGCTCGGTTGGAGAAAAGACACAAGGCACAAGGCCAACGACCACAGCAAGGAGAAAGAAGATTTGGAGATGCACCAGAAGCTGTTTATGTCGAGCCCAAGCCACCAGATCCTTCATGGATCAGTCAACAGCCAACTTCTCAAACCCATATTCATCATGTTGCTAATTCTCGGTTTGATCATAAATATTTTGCTGATAAAATTGAACTCTTTACATTTTCAGGAGGAAGAAGCTACCTATTTTGGGAGAGGAACCTTGATGAATGGTTTCACTACAACAAAATTCTGAAAGAAGAGAGACTATCTTATGCCATTGATCAACTAAGAGGTAATGCCTTTAAATGGTGGGTACAAGAAGAAGATGATAGATGGTTTTACAAGGAGCCAGCTATCAAAACGTGGAGAGATCTTAAGGAAGTCATGAGGGATGAATTTGCACCAGAACTCACAAGTTCTAAGATCCAAAAGATATACCCAAGGAGGTATCTAACTCATGGTTCCAAAGAAAAACCAGAAACTGTTATTGTCCAAGTAGAGGCTAAGGTAAGTCCTATACTTGATAAATCAGTTAATGAATCATCTACCACTTGTATGAGTCACTTGTCTTTGTCAAAAGGTGATGTAACAGGAACTAAGGAGCATGAATTCAAAGGAGAGGAGCCACCAGGCGCCACACCTGTGATGGATCAGAAGATGGTTCAAGACACAATGCAGTCCATGTTGCTTAAAGAAGCAAAACCAGTAAATGAAGTATCATACCAAGGTAAGTGTCTAACACCACCTAGAGATACTAGTACTGACGTGTGTGTTCTTGATGTAGGGAGTAAAAATGAAAGCTATCTGCTTACTGAAGTTCCACAGAAGGAACCAGACCATAAGCTCAGTCATGAACCACCTCACAAGTGGAAACCAAAATCTAAACAATGGATTGTTCAAATTCCAAAACCTATGGTAAGATTCATTTTAGATCAGCATGTTTTTAATATTTCCATGATAGATATAATGCACTTGATTTTTGTCCAGAGTGTTGAGACTATTTCAGGTTGCCAAGAAGAAAGCTTTAAAGAAATTCCACCGGATAATCTTATGTTGCTAGGAGAATCAACTCCAAGGAAGAACAGAAATGTGGCCACCAAAACTTTGAAGGACCATCCACTCCAGAAGAGATGTAATGGCCATAGCCATAGCAGAGGCGTGATCCTTTCAAATCTTTTCAAAGAAGAGCCACCAGATGCACCATGCATCACCAAACCGAAATTATACCAAGGTAAGGTTCTAAACTCTCAAAAGAGAATGAAACCTGACTTGCTCTATCTTGATGCAGGTTATATAGTTTCGAGGTCGAAACCTTGTCAAGAGGGAGGGGATGATGTGGTCATCAGATCATCAACTGAACCGGAGGTCAACCCAAAGCCCTACTCAACCAGCCAAGGCGCAAACCAGGACATACGTGCACTAAAAATACCATATCTTTCAAACCAGGAGGGTTTAAATTACGAGGCTAATTTTTATGGATTCTACACTCAAGAAGAAGTCCAGGCCAATTGGAATTGGGCCAAAATATTCACGGAGCAAGAAGTTATGAATTTTACAACTCAGAGGTTTCTCAGCCTATCCATCTGCGAGTATCCGACTTTAGAAGGAGATTTAAGCTCAAGTAAGGAGCTGCCTGAAGCAAAGCCCGTCATCAAATTCAAGAGAATTCTTTCAGCTTTCCAGAAAGCCAAAGATCAGGAGAAATGGACACGTAAATCAGAAGATATGTTCAATTTTCCAGAACCGGTCAAACCAGTGCTACACTCGCCTCAATTGGAAGCTAACCGGTTCAATCAGCTTCAAACCAGAAATTGGCGACCAGGAGATCATTTCAACCAATCAGGAGGTATTCCAGAAGTTCTTAGCTGCACCAGAACCCAGGAGATCAGTCGGTTCAATGGAGAATCACTTAAATCAAACCGGAGCTATTTATGGAAAGATTGGACAATCTTTCGGTTTGATCCATTCCAAGCAATTCCAATCCAACCAGGAGAACCAGACGACATCCAGACTAAACCAAGACATCCAGGAGACATTATACACGAGCCAGAAGAGTTCTACAACTTCATCCCATGCACCAGCCCACATAGGAATAAGAAGATCCCCATTATCACCAAACTGCCTTATTTGGAGTCTCTTGCATTCAAACTCCAACAGCTCTTTTTCTACCAAGGCAAGGACGAGATCAGCATCTATCAAGCATTCAAGAAGGTCCCAAGAAAGCTCTCTTATCCCCTTAAACCGTCCAGATTCAAGCAAATCAAGTTTCTTCACTTGGAGCCAAAATCCCACAAAAGGCTCCAACGGCTAGTTTTCAAGGAGCCATCAATTCCTTTGCTTCCAAGTTTATTATTTCGATTTTTATTTCTTTCCTTATGTCATTTTATGGCTGTTAGAAAGTTCTTGGTCGAGCCTATAAAGCTCTAGTCTTTGTTTCATTGTAAATCACCCATCTTTGAAAGTATTATGAATTATTCAATTTTTCTAGTTTTGTCAAAACTATTGTTCTAAGTCTTTTGAGTGTGTGAGAAACAACTCTGGAGCAACTTGACTTATCAAAGCCTCCTTTCACAGAGCTTTGTGGCGTCCATCATCCCATCTCCATCCATTAATCGATCTTGAGAGTGATACACATCCAGCAAGACCGGTTCCATCTTCATTCATCTCCCATCCATTGATCCTTGTTGAGAGTGATACACATCCAGCAACAAAGATCCCATCTCCATCAATCTATCCCTTTTCTATTTGTTTTTATTCATATTATCATTTTGATTCATATTCATATTTGTTTCTGTTTGCATTATAAAACTCTAAAAACTCATAAAAATCGGTTCTCATTGTTCTCAGGTTGTAGCTTGGATCCAACCTCTATCTATTCGTGGGTTACCCCCCCTGTGCCTACAACATAATGTGCCCGCAACACTGTCCAAAGAGGACTTGTTAGAGGCCATGAAGGTAATGGGGACTCCTCGGTTGGCCAGGCTACGCCTGTGGCTACGACCACCCCCAACACCAATGGTCCAGTTGTGGAAACGGTTGAGGTGATCGAGATCGATCCACCGGAAAAGTCTGGAAAGAAGGTGGACTATCTGAGTCTGCTTCAACATTTATCCAGGTTGGGTACGAAGCATTTCTCCGGTAGCACCGACCCTATTGTGGCAGACGAGTGGAGGAGTAGGTTGGTCCGAAACTTTCAATCAACTCGCTGTCCAGTGGATTACAGACGCGACATTGCGGTTCACTTCCTGGAAGGGGACGCGCATAACTGGTGGCTTGCAGTGGACAAGCGCACCAATGGGAGTCTGGAAAGTTTTGCGGACTTTGAAGTTGAATTCAACCGCAATTACTTCCCTGCTGAGGCTTGGGATCGTCTGGAAGCTCAGTTTCTAGATTTGGCCCAAGGCCGCAGGACCGTACGGGAGTACGAAGAAGAGTTCAACCGGCTCAGACGGTTTGTTGGAAGAGAGCTGGAGGACGAGGCAGTCCAGGTCCGTAGGTTCATCCGAGGCCTAAGGCCCGAACTGAAGACCCATTGCTCGATCCGCACTTTCAACACCGTCGGAGAACTGGTGGAACGGGTGGCTTTGCTAGAGTCTAACTTGGCTGAAGAAGCTAAGCTTAAGGCTAAGTCACAGTCTGGCCCGTCGGGCAAAACAAATGATAAAAAGAGGAAGTGGGACCAGGTGGACGGAGGTAAGACCTCTGGTGGCCGACCTACATGTCCCAAGTGTGGAAAGAATCATCCCGGTGAGTGCTGGAAGGCCATGGGGGCTTGTGTGCGATGTGGCAGCATGGATCACACGATCCAAAACTGCACTCGACCAAACCGATTCTCCGACCAGTCCAGTGGCAGCGGCTCCGTGACTTGCTTCCTATGTGGCAAGACTGGACACTACAAGTCGGATTGTCCTAAGCTACAAGGAGGACAAGGGAAGGGCCGTGGAGACACAGGCAAGTCGACCCAGAGTAGGCCGACCACAACACCAAGGGTGTATAAGCTGTCCCGGGACGACGGCGCTTCTGGATCGTTTGATTCGATCTCTGGTAATTCCTAAATTTTTCTTTTTACATTCAAGTAGAAAATGCTTGGTATGGAACCTAGAATGTCTAGGCGATTCTGATGAGGGTCTCTGTTAGGAACCCTCATGATTGGTGGTGTGGAAACCCACGTACTTTTCGACACAGGGGCTACACATAGTTTTGTGAGTCCGGGACTGGTCGGAAAGGGTCTGTTCTGTCTGGACGCTGGAGATAATTTTGGGATAGTGAGGGCGGCCGGAGGGCAAGCCATGAACTCACTAGGTCTCATGTCAAATATCCCAGTGTCAATACAGGGAAAGGTATTCCCTGTGGATTTGGTCTGTGTCAACCTAAAGAATCACGAAGTGATCCTAGGTATGGACTGGTTGGGAAAGTATCGGGCCACTCTCGATTGCCATAGAGGTCGTGTGCAATTGGAGACTGGGCTTCGACCGATCCAGTACCAATGTCTGTGTCCGGCTCAAGAGAAAGTAGTGGTTTCAGCAGTTCGAGCGATTCGGATGTTGGAACAGGGTTGTCAGTCCTTTTTGGCTACAATTACAACTACAGAGCCAGGCAGTTCTGTCTGTCTGAAAGACCTTTCAGAGGATTCGTTGGTGTCGAAGTTCCCAGATGTGTTCCAGGTACCTCAGGGTGTCCCCCCTGATAGGTCGGATCCATTTACGATTGAACTAGAGCCAGGGACAGCTCCGCTGTCCAAGAGTCCGTACCGGATGGCTCCGGCCGAGATGGCCGAGCTAAAGAAGCAATTGGAAGAATTGCTTGACAAGGGGTTCATACGGCCAAGTAGCTCCCCTTGGGGTGCACCAGTCCTCTTCGTGAGAAAGAAGGATGGTAGCATGCGTCTGTGCATCGACTATCGAGGGTTGAACAGGGTCACTGTGAAGAACAAGTACCCGTTGCCCAGGATAGACGAACTGTTGGATCAACTCAAAGGAGCCAAGTGGTTTTCCAAGATTGATTTGGCTTCAGGGTATCATCAGATCCCTATAGAGCCAAATGATATTAGGAAGACGGCATTTAGGACCAGGTACGGTCATTACGAGTTCGTAGTGATGCCGTTCGGTCTGACCAATGCACCTGCCGCTTTCATGAAAATGATGAACAGCGTGTTCCGAGATTTCTTGGATGAATTCGTGATCATCTTCATTGATGATATCCTAATTTATTCCAAGGATGAGGAATCTCATAGGAAACACTTGAGAGCCGTGCTGGAACGATTACGAGAACACAAACTCTATGCTAAACTCAGTAAATGTAGCTTTTGGCAGAAGAGTATTGGGTTCCTCGGCCATATTGTTTCCGATCAGGGCATCTCGGTGGATCCAGAGAAGATCAGGGCAATCAAGGATTGGCCCCGACCACGCAGTGCTACGGAAGTCAGAAGCTTCTTAGGGCTGGCAGGCTACTATAGAAAGTTTGTGAAAGGATTCGCAAGCTTGGCTCAGCCTATGACGCGGTTGACTGGGAAGGACGTTAAGTTCACATGGGCTGAAGAGTGTGAGGAATGTTTCTCCGCACTTAAGAACATGCTGACTAGCGCACCCGTCCTAGTGCTTCCGGAGGCCGATCAACCATATGTGGTCTATACGGACGCATCCATCACTGGACTAGGTTGCGTATTGACCCAGCATGGGAAAGTCATTGCCTATGCGTCCAGGCAGTTGAGGAAACATGAGGGAAACTACCCCACCCATGATCTCGAAATGGCTGCGGTAGTATTCGCCTTAAAGATTTGGCGATCATACTTGTATGGCGCCAAAGTTCAGATACTTACGGACCATAAGAGTCTTAAGTATATATTCACCCAGCCTGAGTTAAACTTAAGGCAGAGGAGGTGGATGGAATTCGTAGCTGACTACGATTTGGACATCACCTATTATCCGGGAAAGGCTAATCTGGTAGCAGACGCTTTGAGCCGGAAGAGGGCTGATGTATCGGCCGAACGGGAGGCGGACGACCTGGACGGTATGGTCCGTGCTCTGCGGCTGAATGTGCTGACTACGACAACCGAAGCTTTGGGGTTGGAGGCGGTTAACCAAGCCGACCTGCTTACTCGAATCCGGTTGGCTCAAGGTCAGGACGAGAACCTGAATAAGGTTGCTCAGAATGATAGGACGGAGTACCAGATCGCAAGGGATGGTACCATCCTAGTAAACGGTCGGATCAGTGTTCCTAATGATAGGAGTCTAAAGGAAGAGATTATGAGGGAGGCTCATAAGTCCAGATTCTTGGTTCATCCTGGTGCGACTAAGATGTACCAGAACCTTAAGAAATTCTATCATTGGATCCGTATGAAGGCAGATGTAGTGGAATGGGTGGCCAAGTGTTCCACTTGCCAACTCATCAAAGCAGAACATCAGGTGCCTAGTGGGTTATTACAAAGCTTGCCTATTCCGGAATGGAAATGGGATCACATCACAATGGACTTTGTGACCGGGTTCCCTACCACGAGGAATAAGAAGGATGCGGTTTGGGTTGTGGTAGATCGACTAACCAAATCAGCACACTTCCTGGCTATCAAGAAGTCGGATGGGGTAGATCAGATTGTACGTAAGTACATTGATGAGATCGTCCGACTACATGGTGTGCCGGCAAGCATAGTCTCGGATAGGGATTCAAGGTTCACATCTTACTTCTGGAAGGCTTTCCAAAAGGCCTTAGGAACAAGGGTGAACATGAGTACAGCCTATCACCCACAGACGGATGGACAGTCTGAACGTACGATCCAGACATTGGAAGATATGTTGCGAGCATGTGTTCTAGACTGGGGTGATTCCTGGGAGAAACATCTACCTCTGGTAGAATTTGCTTACAACAATAGTTTCCATAGTAGTATTGGCATGTCGCCATACGAAGCTCTGTATGGGCGTCCATGCAGGACACCCTTATGCTGGACCCAAGTTGGGGAACGCAGCATGATTGGTCCGGAGATTGTCGAAGAGACAACCGAAAAGATCAAGTTCTTGAGGGACAAGATGAGACAGGCACAAGATCGCCAAAAGAACTATGCAGATCGAAGAAGGAAAGATCTCGAGTTTCAAGTAGGTGACTTGGTGTATCTCAAAATGATTACCTTCAAAGGACGAGTCCGAATTTCCGGGAGACGGAAGTTAGACCCGAGATACTTGGGGCCGTTCAAGGTCATTGAAAGAGTTGGGATGGTGGCCTACAAGTTGGACTTACCGGCCAAGATGGACGCATTTCATAATGTGTTCCACGTCTCCCAACTTCGGAAATGTTTGACGGACCAAGACATCGCTCTTCCTGCCATTCCAGACGATCTTGGTAAGAACCTAACCTTGGAAACGAGGCCAGTTCGAATCATAGATAGGATGGAAAAAGCAACAAGGAAGAAGACGGTCCAGATGGTCAAGGTCGTCTGGGACTGTAATGGTCAGGATATAATCACTTGGGAGACCGAAGCTAGAATGAAAGCAGAGTACCCAGAGTGGTTGGACCAGTTTGTTTCCGAGGAAGCATTCGATTCGGATTCGAGGACGAATCCATCCCAAGGGGGGGAGACTTGTCACGCCCCCAATCCTGAATAGGATTGTTGGGACGGCCATGGTTCGAGGAAACGTACAAGCCAGTCTTGAGACATCAAGGCAAGCGTTCCATGGTCGAGAAAGAAGGTTAAGGATATAAGGAAACTTAAACTTAACCTTATACGAGCTAAGTGTCAGCTAGGACGAGTAAGACGGTAGCTAGGACGAAGTGGACGAGTAGCTCGGCCAGCTCAAGGAAGCTAGGTTCAGTTCACTCCAGCTCAGTCCCTACTAAGTCAGCTCCACTAGCTGGACTACTAGCTCACTCAGCTGAGGCAGCTGAGTGTCAGCTCATCTCAGCTAGACGGACTGTCCGGGCTTTAGGCCGATGGTCCGGGTCTGGGTCAGTGGCGGGCTGGGAGGTCCGGCCATGAGGCCATGGGCTGTTGGGTCCTTGGGCAAGGCTGTGGGCTGTGTCCAGGAGGCCTGGGGCGTGGGTTGGGCTTGTGGCCGACCCCAAACCCAATCAGAAAGGGCGAAGGGATGCAAGTGGCCGAAAGGGGGCAACTCTTGGCCGATGGTGCCCATTCGCTAGCAAGTCGTGCCTGTTCGTGGGGCAAGACTTACCCCCTCGTTTTCTATAAATATGGGGGCTCTCTGGTCGATTTCATTATCCAATTCCAGAGTAAAATACTCAGAGAAAAACGTAGAGAGAAAGAAAGAGAGAAAGAGAGAGTTCCGGCCAAGAGAAAGGCCGATTGTGGTGGTGTTGTGTTCCGGCGACTCTGATCGTTTGAGAACTAACTCCGGTCAAGAATGGGAGATCAAGACAAGGAGAAGAGCATGGAGAACCCAGATGTGGTTCACAAGGTATGTGATGGGCCGTGGCTCCATCAGACCAAACGGACGGTCCATGCGACCGCACCGCGGCTCTGGTCGGTTCCTAAGTCCCATCCGGCTCTCCTTATCTATTTCAATTCGTTTCTCTTCTCTTCTCTCTGGTTAAACACGAAAGGTTGTGTTGGTTGAGTCCAAGGGACACGTCCCTAGGCTTTGGCCGAACATAACCAGACCGCTAGCCTTGACACGGGTCGGTTAGACGGATGATCCGATCGCACCAAGACTGGGCGGTTAGGACGAACGGTTGGGAATGACCCAAAGGGCACGAGTTGTCAAGAGTCATGAGTGTTCAAAGGTTGTGAGTTGCCAAAGGGTGTCAGGGACCAAAAGGTACGAGTTACCAAAGGTTGCGAACATCAAAAGGTACGAGAACCAGGAGGCACGATTGGCCAAAGGGTGCATGTTCCAAACGGTGTCTTTCGGGACAGGCTAGGACCGATCCTTATGGATCAGCCTATGGCTTGTCTAGTTAAGACAAGGTCACGGTTTGTCTAAGCCAAGGTAGAGTCGCAAGGTCTGACCGGTTGCTAAGCCTTCCGGATTAGGCTTGAGGCTTACTAGGCCGATTGGATCCAGGCCTAAGGCCGGATCAGGTAAGGGAGTCCGTTGGGCCATTGAGCCGGACTCCATTAGCCGGTCGTACCTAGATTCTATCCGGATAGACGGATTGGTCTTTGGGGACGATCCGGATCTGTTCGTGTGTTCTGTTATCTATTCTGGACTATCTATCTGATTCTAAGTCAAGGGGTGGTTGGTTGAATGACTTAGGATACGGTAGGTAGGTTCATACGTTTTATGATTATGTTGACTGAGGTTTACTAAGTTCTAGGAACCAAGCCAAGCATTGTAGAATCAATCCGTTCTATTCTCGGTTATGATTAATGCTTATCTGGTTGTGGTTTCAGGAACTAAGGATGGTTCTGGTCAAGCCAAGGAGCCGTGAAGGCTCGGTCAGTGAGAGGCTGTGTAACGTGTGGTTAGATGATGCTAGGGTTGAACTAGTGATTGTCTATGAGACTGTTAAGAAGTTGTGTATTGAATCTCATGTTTCTAAGTAATACAAAGTTTATACATTGTTATTCCGCTGTGCAATCTGTTCCATTGTTTATGAACCTCATATTCGAATATGACTTAGTAACTAATAGACTTAAAAATGGATCAAACAAGCAGAGAAATTAATAAGTAAGCCTGCGGACTCCATCAGGTCGAGAGGCCAGGGTTCGGGTCTTACACGCCGCCCGATTGCCGACCCTCAGTAGGAGCTTCGGCTCCCAAAGGCACGTGTCGTTGGCTAAGTCCAAAATCAG
>NW_026015207.1:60000-62500 GCF_020379485.1 Brassica napus
ATTTATCATGTATAGGACTTACCTTAGCCTTTACTTGGACAATAACTTGCTCTGGTTTGTCTTTGGACCTGATCAAAGTGTTTTGGCCGACACTTGTACTCATCTTCCTGACCTTTGGGATGTCACTCTCCTGCTCTAAGCAGTGGACAATGGCGTGCCCCTGGTTTGGCTGAAAGTTGGCTTCTTTAGGCAAGACTCTTTGAACTTCTTGTTCCACAATTTTCCTTGCTTCTTTGGAACCATGAGTTGGATATCTCCTTGGATATAGTTCCTGGATTTCAGACCTTGTATAATCTGGTGCAAATCTATCCCTCATGACTTCCTTAAGAGCTCTCCACGTTTTGATAGCTGGCTCCTTGTAAAACCATCTATCATCCTCTTCTTGTACCCACCATTTAAAAGCATCATCTTTTAGTTGATCAATGGCATAAGCTAGCCTCTCTTTCCTCAGGATGTTGTTGTAGTGAAACCATTCATCAAGGTTCCTCTCCCATCTTAGATAACCTCTTTTTCCTGAAAATTTAAAGAGTTCAACTTTATCAGCAAAAGAGTTATAATCAAACCGAGAATTAACAACATAAGGGTTGTGGGTTTTAGAAGTTGGAGTTTGATTGATCCTTGAAGGATCTGGTGGCTTGGGCTCGACATAGACTGCCCCTGGTACATTTCCAAATCTCCTTTCTCCTTCATGTGGACGTTGGCCTTGTGCCTGATTTCTTTTCTCCAATTGAGCAATCTTAATTTGGAGCTGTTGTAGAGCTGCGGACTGTTGGCTCAAGGTGGCCCTTAGGTTTTGGCCGTGTCTCTCCTCCTCCATTGCTTCCTGAAAACAATCTCAAAGAAAAAGTGAAGGTATGGAAAGTTTTGGTCTAACCAAAATAAAACAAATGCAATTTAACTAAACCGAGAAAATATGCAATTATGAACCGAAATGAAGTAACTATACTAAAATGATTTTTCTTTTGGTTTTCTGAATGCAATTTCGAAATTAAACAATATGGTATGAAAAGAAACAAAAATGGGAAGAAAATATGGAAATTAAACTCACACTGATTTTTTTTGAATTTTCTTAAGATGAAATGCAAAAACACCGGAAATGGAAACTAAAATGTATACTTGAACCCAAAATGATATAAACTAAGCTGAATGATTTTTTTTTTTGAATGCAAATAACAAACTTATGAAACAAATATGGTATGCACGAAATTAAAAATGGTATGACTTTTTATTTTATTTTTTTTAAGCAAGAAACAACTATGAAAATGCAGATCTTTTTTTTTTTTGAAATGAATGCACAAAATCTAAAAATGGAAAGTGGAGCTGGGGAATGAATGCAAACACGTTTTTCTTTTCTTTTTATGGATGAAATGAATCAAACTAGACAACAGGTCGTCTCCTATCTCAACTCTTTATGGCTTTTCAATTTATGATGAACAAAGAACACAAAAATGCAAAAACAGTTTTTTTTTTTATTTATAAATGGAAAAACAAATGCAAACAAGATGAATGATGCAAGGATAGAATGGACCTGATTCAGGAGCTTAAGCTCTGATACCAAATGTTGCAGGCTGGGATTCAGGGTGGGCAAGATGGATGATGGAAGCTTGGATGGGTCGACCAAAGAGATGATCGGATGGGCGATATGATGGAATGCAAGTTATGAACCTGAAAACAAATGCAAAAACAAATGAGATATGATTTCTAATATGATAAAACAAGATAAATAAAGATAGATAGGATGGAATCAAGCTGCTGGTTGTGTAACACTCTCAGCTTGATCAAAAGATGATTGAAGTGGATTGAGGTGGTGCTTTGCTTGCTGGACTGATGTCTCTCTCAAGCTTGGCAAACGAATTGGAGTGGAAGGATGGGGGATTGAGGACGCCACAAGACTCTATGGAAAGGAGCCTTGATAAGTCAAGGTGCTTTGGAGCTGCTTCACACAAACTCAAAAGACTTAGAACAATAGTTTTAAGAAAACTAGAAAACTGAATAATTCTTATTACTTTCAAAAATGGGTGATTTACAATGAAGCAAAGACTAGAGCTTTATAGGCTCGACAAGGACAGACTCTAACAGTCATAAAATGATAAAAGGAAACAAAATAACTTGAACTTAAAGTCTTGGGAGCAAAGGCTTTGATGACTCCATGGAATATAGCCGTTAGGCTTGATTTGCTTCCTTCCAAAAGAGAAACTTGTGAAGACTTGTATCTTGATAGCTTCTGGACGTGGCCATGATCTTCAAGCCTTCCTGAAATACTCCTTGGCCTCAGTAAAAGAGAATATGGCCGTTGGTCTTGGGCAAAAATCTGTAGAAACTTCTCCAAAGCATTTAGTGTAGATGTTGCCAAATATGGAAGGTTGATGGGAAGAGAGATCCGCCTGATCTCCTGGGTGCTGGTCCAGCTGAGGACGTCTTGGATGTCTTCTGAATGGTCTAGAGTATCTCCTGGTTCCCATAGATAGCCCTGGGTCGAACCAAATTGAATTGGTTGAAG
>NW_026015207.1:67500-72500 GCF_020379485.1 Brassica napus
ACCCCTACACAAGCCTAGTATGGGCGGGTCACGCACATACTGTCGGCACACTCACAACAAAACAAACTCAATCTAGAACCTAACCTAAGGCTAAAGTTCCAGATCCTAACTAGACACTCGACTCTACAACACAAACCAATAGTACCAGTAGTCCGGCCTATATGGCCTAAGACCCTTACTACTAACTACTAAACAATAATATCAATACTAAACAACACAATCAAACCGTTACCCAGATAGTCCAGCCTCCTGCTGAGAAACTATCTTTAAAGATAACGGGAACCTGCACTCAACAATATCAACACGCAATAATAGAAAACATGATGCATCCTAGCCCTAGTCCTAGTCAGGTTATTAACTCAGTCTTAATTCCATTCATCTCAGCTTAGCCCTTGCTAAACTGAGTCCGGTTCCATAAATAAAATAACCCTAAGGACTCTACCATTCAATAGCGTGATCATTCTAATCTATATGCAGACTCGATCTACCCTAAATTCCAAGTGGAATTCACACAAACCAACTCACAGTGTTCTAGGCGAGAAGCAGCTGGTTGATCGGAGAAGACTTGGCCAAAACCCAATGGACGCCTTGACTGGACTGGAATGGACTGATCTTGTCTTGGACACAACCTTGGCTTCACCATGAAGAAGTTGACAGGCCTCGACAGGCTGATCTGGACTCGGACAGAACCTCCTCTAGCTTCTGGACAGTTCTTCGGACTTCCCGCAGAGTATCGAGCAGAACTTCGACTGATCTGAACCCGTGGTTCTGAACTAACTCTGGGCAGAACCTCCACTAGACCATCATAGAATATGACTGGCTTGGACGAATTGAATTGGACAGAGCTTCCGCGTCACAATCGTAGAGAATCGCCGATTGGACGGAACTGGCCTTCTCGGTGGAGTATCGGTCTTCAGAATCGACCATACTCTAGAATCGATCACTTCCTTTCTCTCTCTCTCTCTATAGCCACGTTGACTTGACTCCCATCTGATCTGATCTTCCCTTGATTGACCTTCAGTTGGACAGAACCTTCCCAAGGCGATGACTCGAAATCAATAGAGAACTGATCTCGAAAACTCTCTAAAACTCTCGAAATAGCTCGGAATCACTTACTTTCTTTTTCTACTTTTCTCTCAAGGTTTTAACTTTGTTTGGACAGGTCTGGATGTGAAGAAATGAGCTGGGGTCGTGGGGTATTTATAGGAGACACCAGCCAATCAGCTTCAGGTTGGTGGCAGCCCGTGTGTCGCTCCGCATGGCTCCGGACGCATGCACGGCGACACCTCGTGCTCCACATGGCTGGCTGCATGTCCAGGACACATGCAGGACGCCACCACTCCTCCCAGATGTCAGGCTGCATGACTGGAGCTCATGCAAGGCGCCACAGCATCACACACATGTCGATCAGCATGCTTCGGTTGCATGCGTCGCGACATCTCGTGCTTGGCTAATCCACCTCGTGCTCCTACATGTCAAGCTGCATGTGCAGCTTCCATGCACGGCGACACCTCGAGCTTCTCTTGACACTCAGCTGGTTAGACAGTTGCCACCACGTTCTTATCCCTTCTGATCAAGCCACCTCGAGCTTCTCGGTTTCTTTGCGCGATTTCGACTCTTCTTGTGAATTTCTGACCCGCGATCAATCCCGAATATTTTTCCGCTCCCATTCTGATTCTCTGAATATTTTTAATAAACTACAGATGATGTCTGATATCCTTTAAAAATATTTCCCGAGCCTCCGGCTTCCTCAAAGAATTTCGTAATACCGAAATTAGGGTTTTCGCCAAATTTCGGGTTTTCCCGTCGTGCTTCAATCCCGTCGTGCTTGCTTCCCGTCCTGCTTAATTCCTGTCCTGCTTCCGACTTATAATGTCTTCAGAATAATATTTTACTGATACGAAGATATTCTGAGAAAACTTCGTGATGAAGAAACGTCAGTCTTCAAAAACGTCGAGCTTCTAAACCGTCGTGCTTCCAAAAATGTTATGCTTCCAAAACATCCTTCTGATCAATCTAACACTTTTCTAACCATGGTCCAGCAGCTTATGGTTCACCCATGATCAATTCTTCGACCATCCATTGCCCGCGGTATGACCACTAAATAATAATTTTTTTTTTTTTTTTTTTAACGGGTTTCTACATTCTCCCCCCTTTAATAGAATTCGTCCTCGAATTCTTGGTTGCGCAATTGCTCGTCTTCACAACATTCTCCACTCATCTCCATAACCTCTTTACGCTGTCCACCACGGTTCTTTGAGTGTCCTCTTCAAGGCCTCCACAATTGTCTTCATATCTCATCACTGGAATGATCACTGAGTCATCCTCTTTCTTTTACTCTGCCATAACACCCTCACTGCCCATGATACTATCTTGTCCAGATTCCTCAAATCCTTTCTCGATCTTTGTCTTCCCAATTACTGATGAAGTCCTTCCCCAATGAAGTCTTGTTTCCTCCCATCTGTCCAGTCCATACCACAGCCCAGTTCTCTGAATCTGTCTCTCCTCTTTCGCTTCGGGTTTGGGTTTGGCCTTGAACTCCCTCCACTTTAAGGTTTTCATCCCTTAAAGTTCCGATCAACAAACATACTTACTCGCTGCAACTCAAAAGAACACTTAACATGCAAGTTAGTAGACAATTAATCAAATAATCTACTAACCTAGAAAAATACTAACAATGCAACCTAACCGCAATTCTAACCAGCAACCTAACAGTTCTACCCAAGCAACCTAACAGTTCTAGATTCCACTATCTCAATCCTAATTCCTAAAACCACAAATCCTATCGCTGGACGTGACCGGTTTCCCTAATGCCTTTTGTGACTCAATTTGACTCGATAAATATTTAAAACCGATTAAATCATGAGTTCCGGAAGCATGGACGAAACCATGCTCTGATACCACCTCTGTAACACCCTCGAACCGTCCTAGGCATAGGTCGACCCACCGGCCAACAATCAAACAAGAACATGACCGACGGACGACCCACACCAAGGGTTGGAGATGAAAGGCGAACCGGCCAGCCAACAATCAAACAAGAACATGACTGACCGTCCAACCCAACACCATGGTCCGGAAGCGCTACGTGACGGGCTAGGGACGATCCGGTCAGAGTCACAAACTTTACTCCACGACCTAGACCAGTTCATCCACTAACTCGTCCCGCTGTGTCAAGGCATAAGGCTTTGCAACCCGTACCTAGAGTTAGCGTTTTCCGTTAGATCGAGGCCTAAGGCTTTTCAACCCGTACCACGACCTAACGTTGTGTTAGACCGGACTAGTCAAATATCAGAGTACTCATGAAGCGCATATAAAACAATTACTTTTATTGATTCAAGAAATATTCATACATTGAATAATTCAAGACTGGGCCCGGCCTAATGCCAAATCGAGTCAACATAACACAATTCACAATACCGTTTACAAAAGGCATGAAAATCTACACCGGCGGTCCTAACGTCCAGCACGAAGCTATCCGATCATCCTTACCTAAAGCAACCTGCAAAAAGGACAACGGAGTTGGATGAGTAACCTAATGTTACTCAGTGAGCTGGCGGCCTCTACCCGCAACCTAGACTCTACCCAGACAACCCAAAATAACAATCAATCTAGCCCTAGCATGCAATAAAAGCTAAGGCTAAGCAAACCGTTACTAAGTTAGACTTGGCCTCCTGCCATGATCTAGCTTCAAGTAACGGGAACCTGCATTAAAACAAGTCAACAAGCAATCCCTAGTTAACCATATATACGCTTGAGTTCAATACTCATGTAGTGTTAGACACTTAGACTATACAAGTATCATAGTCGATCGACCAACAATCAAACAAGAACATGATCGGCCAACCAATGATACCGCATAGCTTTAATATCCACCACCCTTCACAAGCAATCACTCAAACACATACAGGCCAACGTCAGGCCTACACTAACGAAATACACATCAAGCCTAATCTGGTACCTAAACCAGACTTAGGACTTAATGTCAGAACCTGCAAGCAAATCAATCAACCACAATCACAATAATAACTATGAGTATCTACGACTCGATCTAACTCGTAACACCGTTATCGGTGCTACGCTAACTCGAGGGTTCCATAACCCTCTACGACACACTAACACAACACTCTAACCTGGGCCCTGGTGACTTCGTGTTCCTCCTCTCTATCGGCAATATCCTATCTTCCTACCACAAAGGTCAGAAGAAGGAACTTTCAACCGACCGCGGCCCACAGTCATTCGGGTCACCGCGCGACAGCCCACAGTCCTTCGGGTCACTGCCACATTACACCGTCGTGTAATCACTCAGCCATAGGCCATGACCCCGTCTCTCTGAGTCTTCCCGATCCAGCAAATAAGGGGTTTCCTTGAACCCGCTGGGTACGAGGTCTGAAGGAACACTAACTCACCCCTACACAACCCTAGTATGGGCGGGTCACGCACATACTGTCGGCACACTCACAACAAAACAAACTCAATCCAGATCCTAACTAGACACTCGACTCTACAACACAAACCAATAGTACCAGTAGTCCGGCCTATATGGCCTAAGACCCTTACTACTAACTACTAAACAATAATATCAATACTAAACAACACAATCAAACCGTTACCCAGATAGTCCAGCCTCCTGCTGAGAAACTATCTTTAAAGATAACGGGAACCTGCACTCAACAATATCAACACGCAATAATAGAAAACATGATGCATCCTAGCCCTAGTCCTAGTCAGGTTATTAACTCAGTCTTAATTCCATTCATCTCAGCTTAGCCCTTGCTAAACTGAGTCCGGTTCCATAAATAAAATAACCCTAAGGACTCTACCATTCAATAGCGTGATCATTCTAATCTATATGCAGACTCGATCTACCCTAAATTCCAAGTGGAATTCACACAAACCAACTCACAGTGTTCTAGGCGAGAAGCAGCTGGTTGATCGGAGAAGACTTGGCCAAAACCCAATGGACGCCTTGACTGGACTGGAATGGACTGATCTTGTCTTGG
>NW_026015207.1:80000-90000 GCF_020379485.1 Brassica napus
GACATGGTGCATCAGTTGTCCAAAATCAGTACACGGACAGTCCACGGGAAGGGCCAGCATGCTGATATGTGTGGTCAGCATGCTGATATGAGTTCAGTACACGGATCAGTCCACGGATCAGTACACGGACAGTCCACGGGAAGGGCCAGCATGCTGATATGTGTGGTCAGCATGCTGATATGAGTTCAGTACACGGATCAGTACACGGATCAGTACACGGACAGTCCACGGGAAGGGCCAGCATGCTGATATGTGTGGTCAGCATGCTGATATGAGTTCAGTACACGGATCAGTACACGGATCAGTACACGGATCAGTCCACGGGAAGGGCCAGCATGCTGATATGTGTACTGACATGGTGCATCAGTTGTCCAAAATCAGTACACGGACAGTCCACGGGAAGGGCCAGCATGCTGATATGTGTGGTCAGCATGCTGATATGAGTTCAGTACACGGATCAGTACACGGACAGTCCACGGGAAGGGCCAGCATGCTGATATGTGTGGTCAGCATGCTGATATGAGTTCAGTACACGGATCAGTACACGGATCAGTACACGGACAGTCCACGGGAAGGGCCAGCATGCTGATATGTGTGGTCAGCATGCTGATATGAGTTCAGTACACGGATCAGTACACGGATCAGTACACGAATCAGTCCACGGGAAGGGCCAGCATGCTGATATGTGTGGTCAGCATGCTGATATGAGTTCAGTACACGGATCAGTACACGGATCAGTACACGGACAGTCCACGGGAAGGGCCAGCATGCTGATATGTGTGGTCAGCATGCTGATATGAGTTCAGTACACGGATCAGTACACGGATCAGTCCACGGGAAGGGCCAGCATGCTGATATGTGTACTGACATGGTGCATCAGTTGTCCAAAATCAGTACACGGACAGTCCACGGGAAGGGCCAGCATGCTGATATGTGTGGTCAGCATGCTGATATGAGTTCAGTACACGGATCAGTCCACGGACAGTCTGTGTGTGCTAACGGACAGGCACGGACGTCCTGCGTGTGCTGACGGACGTCCTGTGTGTACTGAACAGACAGCCCACGTGGGCCAAAATCACCCGAACAGTCCACAGGAAGGGCCAGCATGCTGATATGTGTACTGACGGACGACCACGGATGTCCTGTGTGTGCTGACGGACGTCCTGTGTGTACTGACGGACGTCCTGTGTGTGCTGACGGACGTCCTGTGTGTACTGATGGACACACGGACACACACGGACGTCCTGCGTGTGCTGACGGACGCCCTGTGTGTGCTGACGGACGGCCACGGACGTCCTCTGTGTACTGACGGACGTCCTGTGTGTGCTGACGGACGGCCACGGACGTCCTTTGTGTGCTGACGGACGTCCTGTGTGTACTGACGGACGTCCTGCGTGTGCTGACGGACACACGGACACACACGGACAGCCACAGACGTCCTGCGTGTGCTGACGGACGTCCTGCGTGTGCTGACGGACGTCCTGTGTGTGCTGACGGACGTCCTGTGTGCACTGACGGACACACGGACACACACGGACAGCCACGGACGTCCTGCGTGTGCTGACGGACGTCCTGCGTGTGCTGACGAACGTCCTGCGTGTGCTGACGGACGTCCTGTGTGTGCTGACGGACGTCCTGTGTGCACTGACGGACACACAGACACACACGGACGTCCTGCGTGTGCTGACGGACGTCCTGTGTGTGCTGACGGACGTCCTGTGTGCACTGACGGACACACGGACACACACGGACAGCCACGGACGTCCTGCGTGTGCTGACGGACGTCCTGTGTGTACTGAACAGACAGCCCACGTGGGCCAAAATCACCCGAACAGTCCACGGAGCGTGCTGATATGTGTACTGATGGACAGCCGGACGTCCTGTGTGTGCTGACGGACGGCCACGGACGTCCTGTGTGTGCTGACGGACACACACGGACGTCCGTGTGTACTGAACAGACAGCCCACGTGGGCCAAAATCACCCACGGACAGCCAAAATCACCCGAGAAGCCAGAAATGCAAAAATTAATATTTTTGAAGAAAGTTTTCTGAAAGGAAACATCAAAAATATGTCAACAAAGAGTTTAGGATGTCAAGTGTTGATCAAAAGTTGCTGTAGACATCCGTTTAGACCACGAAACTCCGACCTTTGTAGCATGCAAAAGACATGGTTAGAAGCAAAAGAAATTTATGAAAATTTACCAGAAAATAGCTTTAACCATCCTTATGAAGCATGCAAAAAATCAGATTCAAATTCGAAGTATTTTTTTTTTACATTAAAAATACTCCCCGGAACACAACCAATGTCTACTGGTGACAGACTGAAAAAAAGCGTTTTGTATATATAAGGGGTAGGCACTCTCTTGAGCCTCCTACCCCCCAGTACCCGAACGGTTCGGGTACGTAGTGTTGGACTGTTCGGTCCAACACTATCGAGGGCTGGGTTGAGGTCGATGGCCGGATTGTCCCCGGTGAATTTTCCGGGAACTTTTCCGGCGAATTTTCCGGTGGACCGTTTTGCCCCTAACTTCAAATTTTCGCGCTTGCATGGTCTTGGCCTGGTTTCATCCGTCTTCCAGTTGCTTTTTTGATTACATCTCAAGAGTGGTTGGAAAGATTGATGTTAGCGGGGCAATGAACATTCGGCGTATGAGTGGTGATTGGATAGCTAGTGTTTGTAGGCTCTGTGCTCGCGCACCCAACTGTCACGCCCCCAATCCTGAATAGGATTGTTGGGACGGCCATGGTTCGAGGAAACGTACAAGCCAGTCTTGAGACATCAAGGCAAGCGTTCCATGGTCGAGAAAGAAGGTTAAGGATATAAGGAAACTTAGACTTAACCTTATACGAGCTAAGTGTCAGCTAGGACGAGTAAGACGGTAGCTAGGACGAAGTGGACGAGTAGCTCGGCCAGCTCAAGGAAGCTAGGTTCAGTTCACTCCAGCTCAGTCCCTACTAAGTCAGCTCCACTAGCTGGACTACTAGCTCACTCAGCTGAGGCAGCTGAGTGTCAGCTCATCTCAGCTAGACGGACTGTCCGGGCTTTAGGCCGATGGTCCGGGTCTGGGTCAGTGGCGGGCTGGGAGGTCCGGCCATGAGGCCATGGGCTGTTGGGTCCTTGGGCAAGGCTGTGGGCTGTGTCCAGGAGGCCTGGGGCGTGGGTTGGGCTTGTGGCCGACCCCAAACCCAATCAGAAAGGGCGAAGGGATGCAAGTGGCCGAAAGGGGGCAACTCTTGGCCGATGGTGCCCATTCGCTAGCAAGTCGTGCCTGTTCGTGGGGCAAGACTTACCCCCTCGTTTTCTATAAATATGGGGGCTCTCTGGTCGATTTCATTATCCAATTCCAGAGTAAAATACTCAGAGAAAAACGTAGAGAGAAAGAAAGAGAGAAAGAGAGAGTTCCGGCCAAGAGAAAGGCCGATTGTGGTGGTGTTGTGTTCCGGCGACTCTGATCGTTTGAGAACTAACTCCGGTCAAGAATGGGAGATCAAGACAAGGAGAAGAGCATGGAGAACCCAGATGTGGTTCACAAGGTATGTGATGGGCCGTGGCTCCATCAGACCGAACGGACGGTCCATGCGACCGCACCGCGGCTCTGGTCGGTTCCTAAGTCCCATCCGGCTCTCCTTATCTATTTCAATTCGTTTCTCTTCTCTTCTCTCTGGTTAAACACGAAAGGTTGTGTTGGTTGAGTCCAAGGGACACGTCCCTAGGCTTTGGCCGAACATAACCAGACCGCTAGTGTAACACCCCCGAACCGTCCTAGACATATGGTCGATCAACCGGCCAACAATCAAACAAGAACATGACCGATCGACCGTCCATCACCCAGGGTTAGAGATGAATGAGCCAACCGGCCAGCCAACAATCAAACAAGAACATGACTGACCGTCCAACCCAACACCATGGTCCGGAAGCGCTACGTGACGGGTTAGGGATGATCCGGTCAGAGTCACAAACTTTTACTCCACGACCTAGACCAGTTCATCCACTAACTCGTCCCGCTGCGTCAAGGCATAAGGCTTTGCAACCCGTACCTAGAGTTAGCGTTTCCCGTTAGATCAAGGCCTAAGGCTTTTCAACCCGTACCTCGACCTAACGTTGTGTTAGACCGGACTAGTCAAATATCAGAGTACTCATGAAGCGCATATAAAACAATTACTTTATTGATTCGAGAAATATCCATACATTGATATAATTCGAGACCGGTCCCGGCCTAATGCCAAATCGAGTCAACTAAACACAAATCCACAATACCGTTTACAAAAGGCATGAAAATCTACACCGGCGGTCCTAACGTCCAGCACCAAGCTATCCGATCATCCTTACCTAAAGCGACCTGCAAAAAGGACAACGGAGTTGGATGAGTAACCTAATGTTACTCAGTGAGCTGGCGGCCTCTACCCGCAACCTAGACTCTACCCAGACAACCCAAAATAACAATCAATCTAGCCCTAGCATGCAATAAAAGCTAAGGCTAAGCAAACCGTTACTAAGTTAGACTTGGCCTCCTGCCATGATCTAGCTTCAAGTAACGGGAACCTGCATTAAAACAAGTCAACAAGCAATCCCTAGTTAACCATATATACGCTTGAGTTCAGTACTCATGTAGTGTTAGACACTTAGACTATACAAATACCATTGGCCGATCGACCAACAATCAAACAAGAACATGATCAGCCAACCAATGATACCGCATAGCTTTAATATCCACCACCCTTCACAAGCAATCACTCAAACACATATAGGCCAACGTCAGGCCTACACTAACAAAATACACATCAAGCCTAATCCGGTACCTAAGCCAGACTTAGGACTTAATGTCAGAACCTGCAAGCAAATCAATCAACCACAAACACAATCACACTAATAAGACTATGAGTAACTACGACTCGATCTAACTTGTAACACCGTATATCGGTGCTACCCTAACTCGAGGGTTCCATAACCCTCTACGACACTCTAACACAACACTCTAACCTGGGCCCTGGTGACTTCGTGTTCCTCCTCTCTATCGGCAATATCCTATCTCCCTACCACAAAGGCCAGAAGAAGGAACTTTCAACCGACCGCGGCCCACAGTCATTCGGGTCACCGCGCGACAGCCCACAGTCCTTCGGGTCACTGCCACATTACACCGTCGTGTAATACTCAGCCATAGTACATGACACCGTTCGTCTGAGTCTTCCCGATCCAGCGAATAAGGGGTTTCCTTGAACCCGCTGGGTACGAGGCCGAGGAAACACTAATCACCCCTACACAAGCCTAGTATGGGCGGGTCACGCACATACTGTCGGCACACTCACACAACACAAACTCAATCTAGAACCTAACCTAAAGATAAAGTTCCAGATCCTAACTAGACACGACTCCACAACACAAACCAATAGTACCAGTAGTCCGGCCTATATGGCCTAAGACAATTAGTACTAACTACTAAACAATAATATGAATACTAAACAACACAATCAAACCGTTACCCAGATAGTCCAGCCTCCCACTGAGAAACTATCTTTAAAGATAACGGGAACCTGCACTCAATAATATCAACACGCAATAATAGAAAACATGATGCATCCTAGCCCTAGTCCTAGTCAGGTTATTAACTCAGTCTTAATTCCATTCATCTCAGCTTAGCCCTTGCTAAACTGAGTCCGGTTCCATAAATAAAATAACCCTAAGGACTCTACCATTCAATAACGTGATCATTCTAATCTATATGCAGACTCGATCTACCCTAAATTCCAAGTGGAATTCAAACAAACCAACTCACAGTGTTCTAGGCGAGAAGCAGCTGGTTGATCGGAGAAGACTTGGCCAAAACCCAATGGACGCCTTGACTGGACTGGAATGGACTGATCTTGTCTTGGACACAACCTTGGCTTCACCATGAAGAAGTTGACAGGCCTCGACAGGCTGATCTGGACTCGGACAGAACCTCCTCTAGCTTCTGGACAGTTCTTCGGACTTCCCGCGGAGTATCGAGCAGAACTTCGACTGATCTGAACCCGTGGTTCTGAACTAACTCTGGGCAGCACCTCCACTAGACCATCATAGAATATGACTGGCTTGGACGAATTGAATTGGACAGAGCTTCCGCGTCACAATCGTAGAGAATCGCCGATTGGACGGAACTGGCCTTCTCGGTGGAGTATCGGTCTTCAGAATCGACCATACTCTAGAATCGATCACTTCCTTTCTCTCTCTCTCTCTCTCTATAGCCACGTTGACTTGACTCCCATCTGATCTGATCTTCACTTGATTGACCTTCAGTTGGACAGAACCTTCCCAAGGCGATGACTCGAAATCAATAGAGAACTAATCTCGAAAACTCTCTAAAACTCTCGAAATAGCTCGGAATCACTTGCTTTCTTTTTCTACTTTTCTCTCAAGGTTTTAACTTGCTTTTGAAAGGTCTGGATGTGAAGAAATGAGCTGGGGTCGTGGGGTATTTATAGGAGACACCAGCCAATCAGCTTCAGGTTGGTGGCAGCCCGTGTGTCGCTCCGCATGGCTCCGGACGCATGCACGGCGACACCTCGTGCTCCACATGGCTGGCTGCATGTCCAGGATACATGCAGGACGCCACCACTCCTCCCAGATGTCAGGCTGCATGACTGGAGCTCATGCAAGGCGCCACACATCCTCACACATGTCGATCAGCATGCTTCGGTTGCATGCGCGGAGACACCTCGTGCTTGGCCGTTCCACCTCGTGCTTCTATGTGTCAAGCTGCATGTGCAGCTTCCATGCACGGTGACACCTCGAGCTTCTCTTGACACTCAGCTGGTTAGACAGTTGCCACCACGTTCATATCCCTTAGATCAAGCCACCTCGAGCTTCTCGGTTCCTTTGCGCGATTTCGACCCTTCTTGTGAATTTCTGACCCGCGATCAATCCCAAATATTTTTCTGCTCCCATTCTGATTCTCTGAATATTTTTAATAAACTACAGATGATGTCTGATATCCTTTAAAAATATTTCCCGAGCCTCCGGCTTCCTCAAAGAATTTCGTAATACCGAAATTAGGGTTTTCGCCCAACTTCGGGTTTTCCTGTCGTGCTTCAATCCCATCGTGCTTGCTTCCCGTCGTGCTTGCTTCCCGTCCTGCTTAATTCCCGTCCTGCTTCCGACTTATAATGTCTTCAGAATAATATTTTACTGATACGAAGATATTCCGAGAAAACTTCGCGATGAAGAAACGTCAATCTTCCAAAACGTCGAGCTTCTAAACCGTCGTGCTTCAAAAATGTAATTCTTCCAAAACTGCCGTATGATCAATCTAAGACATTTCTAACAATGGTAGAGCAGCTTATCTCAACTCATGCTTCACTCACGATCCATTCTTCGACCTTCTCGTACTTCAAATTTCCCGATCGATCTGTATTGCCCGCGACTCAACCACAAAGATACTCGACCATTCTCTCTCTCTTTTTTTTTTTTTTTTTTTTTTAACGGGTTTCTACAGCTAGCCTTGACACGGGTCGGTTAGACGGATGATCCGATCGCACCAAGACTGGGCGGTTAGGACGAACGGTTGGGAATGACCCAAAGGGCACGAGTTGTCAAGAGTCATGAGTGTTTAAAGGTTGTGAGTTGCCAAAGGGTGTCAGGGACCAAAAGGTACGAGTTACCAAAGGTTGCGAACATCAAAAGGTACGAGAACCAGGAGGCACGATTGGCCAAAGGGTGCATGTTCCAAACGGTGTCTTTCGGGACAGGCTAGGACCGATCCTTATGGATCAGCCTATGGCTTGTCTAGTTAAGACAAGGTCACGGTTTGTCTAAGCCAAGGTAGAGTCGCAAGGTCTGACCGGTTGCTAAGCCTTCCGGATTAGGCTTGAGGCTTACTAGGCCGATTGGATCCAGGCCTAAGGCCGGATCAGGTAAGGGAGTCCGTTGGGCCATTGAGCCGGACTCCATTGGCCGGTCGCACCTAGATTCTATCCGGATAGACGGATTGGTCTTTGGGGACGATCCGGATCTGTTCGTGTGTTCTGTTATCTATTCTGGACTATCTATCTGATTCTAAGTCAAGGGGTGGTTGGTTGAATGACTTAGGATACGGTAGGTAGGTTCATACGTTTTATGATTATGTTGACTGAGGTTTATCTAAGTTCTAGGAACCAAGCCAAGCATTGTAGAATCAATCCGTTCTATTCTCGGTTATGATTAATGCTTATCTGGTTGTGGTTTCAGGAACTAAGGATGGTTCTGGTCAAGCCAAGGAGCCGTGAAGGCTCGGTCAGTGAGAGGCTGTGTAACGTGTGGTTAGATGATGCTAGGGATGAACTAGTGATTGTCTATGAGACTGTTAAGAAGTTGTGTATTGAATCTCATGTTTCTAAGTAATACAAAGTTTATACATTGTTATTCCGCTGTGCAATCTGTTCCTTTGTTTATGAACCTCATATTCGAATATGACTTAGTAACTAATAGACTTAAAAATGGATCAAACAAGCAGAGAAATTAATAAGTAAGCCTGCGGACTCCATCAGGTCGAGAGGCCAGGGTTCGGGTCTTACAAGTTGGTATCAGAGCATGCTTGATTCTAGGATAGTTGGGTTAGGCAGTCCACACACACACACGCAGCCAGCTGATTAGGTCTCACGGTGAGGTTTGATTGCTTAGTCTAGGGATTGTTTTGTTTTGTTTATGTTAGTGTGTTTCGTACTAACATTGTCTGAATCCTTAGGCTGGAAAAAGCAAATCGGGAAAGTCCCGAAAGAGTAAGAAAACAGCCGGTCAGTCTAGTCAAGTGGCCATGGACGGGACCAATCTATCCGGATTGCAAACCGATCCGGCCGCAGCTGACACTAGAGACGTGTTGCCAACTGATCAGGCTAATCTTACGGGGACGCAACAGGATGGTCAGGAACATCGGGAGAGTGATGAGGAAGTGGAATCCTCGAACGCTAACCGTGATGGTGACCAGCATGAGAGAGTGGCCGATGGAACGGCTAATGTGCCCGCAACACTGTCCAAAGAGGACTTGTTAGAGGCCATGAAGGTAATGGGGACTCAGGTTGCGGCTATGGCGCAACTGTTCACGCCACTAGTGAACTCCTCGGTTGGCCAGGCTACGCCTGTGGCTACGACCACCCCCAACACCAATGGTCCAGTTGTGGAAACGGTTGAGGTGATCGAGATCGATCCACCGGAAAAGTCTGGAAAGAAGGTGGACTATCTGAGTCTGCTTCAACATTTATCCAGGTTGGGTACGAAGCATTTCTCCGGTAGCACCGACCCTATTGTGGCAGACGAGTGGAGGAGTAGGTTGGTCCGAAACTTTCAATCAACTCGCTGTCCAGTGGATTACAGACGCGACATTGCGGTTCACTTCCTGGAAGGGGACGCGCATAACTGGTGGCTTGCAGTGGACAAGCGCACCAATGGGAGTCTGGAAAGTTTTGCGGACTTTGAAGTTGAATTCAACCGCAAATACTTCCCTGCTGAGGCTTGGGATCGTCTGGAAGCTCAGTTTCTAGATTTGGCCCAAGGCCGCAGGACCGTACGGGAGTACGAAGAAGAGTTCAACCGGCTCAGACGGTTTGTTGGAAGAGAGCTGGAGGACGAGGCAGTCCAGGTCCGTAGGTTCATCCGAGGCCTAAGGCCCGAACTGAAGACCCATTGCTCGATCCGCACTTTCAACACCGTCGGAGAACTGGTGGAACGGGTGGCTTTGCTAGAGTCTAACTTGGCTGAAGAAGCTAAGCTTAAGGCTAAGTCACAGTCTGGCCCGTCGGGCAAAACAAATGATAAAAAGAGGAAGTGGGACCAGGTGGACGGAGGTAAGACCTCTGGTGGCCGACCTACATGTCCCAAGTGTGGAAAGAATCATCCCGGTGAGTGCTGGAAGGCCATGGGGGCTTGTGTGCGATGTGGCAGCATGGATCACACGATCCAAAACTGCACTCGACCAAACCGATTCTCCGACCAGTCCAGTGGCAGCGGCTCCGTGACTTGCTTCCTATGTGGCAAGACTGGACACTACAAGTC